>NW_022196905.1:173635998-173670034 GCF_008632895.1 Mastomys coucha | reverse complement strand
CACATGACTGTATTATTAGCTAGCTGGAATGCCAAGGCAGGATTGCAAAGTCAAGGTCTACATGAGGGCTCTAGTGTGCTATCTCAAAGTTAAAAACCAAACAAAACACAAAAGCACCAGGTTTGTGTGAACTCAGTGGCAAAGTACTTTCTCAGCGTGAGTGAGCCCCTACATCTATTCTCCAGCACCATGAAAAAAAAAGAAGCCGACAATGATCTCTAATGCTCAGGTTCTTTATGTGAAATGGTTGTGAACACCCACAGGAGATAGGCCAGCATGCCCTCACACATCCTATCACGTCTGGAAGCAGAGCAGAGAATCCAGAAAACATTCTAATGTTTTTGAAGTTGTCACAGGAAGTTAGTTGCTACAAGAAGGGGTGGCTTTACTTTAAAATACACCCAAAGTGACAGACTATGGCTGACTTGGCAAGGACAGTGTGATCTGTGTTTGTGAAATGATTACTTCCATTTGAACCTCCACACTTACAAAATATCTCCTTTTAAGGCACATCCTTTTCCCGTCTCTTTGTTTGGGTCCATGCTCCTTGATCCATCAATTAATGTGTGATTTCCTACCAGAGTCCTTGATCAATATGCATGGCTGTTTTCATTATGTGCAGAGGATGAAAGGGCCCTTGGCTGGCCATCCAGTTTAATTGAATCTTGCTTGTGATTTTGGCACAATTGTCATTTTATGAATGAAGGGCAAAATTTCCCATGATGTTTTGCATTTCTACCAATGCAGGTGAGCAAATATGTCCTTTGGGTGTAGTCCAGGGACTTAACTTGTGCATGTGTTTAACAATGGCAAGCAGTGAAGTCCTAACACTTGTTTTAATGCTGAAATGTAGAGTAATATATGAATTATATTTTATACATTGACTTTTGAGAACAGAAGTGTGAGTCCTTACATGTTAGAGCTCAAATGCTTTTATTGATTTTATTAAATTGTCTCTTGGTTTTCGATACACAAATGAGTCATTGGAAAGCAAAATAGGGAACCCTTTGTGGTGACCCTGATGCCACTCTGAAGTATGGGTGTTACACATTTTGTTTCTTTTGACTCAGGCTTGCCCTTCTAGAGCATCTCTAAGGAAAAAAAAAAGAGAGAAACCTACAATGAGCATACGCTGAAGTGATATCATGCCAGAGAGTTCTCATTTTCATGTTCCTTGGGACTTTTTCCAGGGACTCAAAGAACTTGGTCTGCAGCCATTTATGTGATGCCCTTGAGGGGTGACATAGAGTCAGTTTGTTTTCCCTCCCTCAAGAGCCTAGGATGCAGGAATAACTACTGTGTCATGAGTATGGTCTTGGGGGAATGAATGCCTGCACTATGTCCCAACATACACTGATGGAATTTAGACCAGGAATGCCTAGACCTGGGTAGCTAGACTCCTAGAACCAAGTTCATTAACATTTTCTTCTTGAGAGTTTCTTTCTCTAGAACAAAAAGAGTCCTATCTGACAGAGTACTTAAGAAATGAAAATTCTTGTTGATTAATTACTATGACTTGAACAAGGAGTAGAGGTCACCCTTGTCTGGGCCCATGTGGAGGTGATGTAGAACTGCTAGCTGCAGGCTTTCTGCACTTGCTAGTTCAAGGATTTCACAGTAGACTTCAGACACCCCAGGAAGGATTTTAGAGCAGAATCAGATGCTGGTATGAACTAATTTCTGGATTGTGTTTTAGGGGGGAATTCTAGTTCTCCTTGAAAAATCTGGGAAATGACTGCTTTAGTCATTCCTTTCTAGAGTTTTAATGCAGAATTGCATTCTATATGTCTCCTCCCCCCAAAGAACTGGAGATATCTATGTATTTCTTAATAAATCTTTTTTTTGGAATAAAATTTTAGGCTTTTAGGGAAACAGTGCTTGTTCATGTAAAGTAGAGACCTCTTGGTTTGTGTTCTAGGTGTCACTTACTAATGTTTTTAGAGGATGGATTCGAACATTGTAGAAATAAAGGTAGAATTCTAGGTCACTCTGTCCTAAATAAACCACCCCAAACTCAAACCTTGAGGGAAAGAGGTATTAATTATGGAAGCATTTAGAACTTGCATGAATTAGAAATTAGTTTGTTCAAATGATAGGTTGGACAATTTCTCAAAAGTCTAGACATTTTTTAAGGGCCAAAAGACTAATTGAAAAATGAAGCTAAGCTAGGATGTGTCTTGAGATCAATGTTAGATTGCTAAGGTTGGTTTCTGTTCATCCAAACCTATCAATGTGACAAAAAAAAGTTACTTACGTGGTTCTGAGTACTGAAGAAAGTGACCATTTGTACTGGCAATGGGAAACTGGTCCCAAAGCCTTTGTTCAATTTAGGAACAAGAAGCATGTTCTAATTTGATAGTTCATGTAGTTTTACATCTCTGATTATTTCATTTAGAATAGTAACTATTTTACATGTAATAGTGAATATAAATTAACTGGCTAAAATAAAGAAAATTGATGTGACTCATAGAGTAAATATAGGTGATATACCAAATCCTCTTAGTTCCAGATTAAAACTGTGAATAAGAGCTAATTTTTAAGGTATTCAAGAACCAGACATTTAAAAACACTTCATGTTGTTTTGGTATACTGCTTTATTTATAAAAGTAGCTGTTTTTCATTTAATAGTATCTACCTATGTTCTTCTATACTTTTTTTTTTGTTGTTTATTTTTGAGGTTTTATTTCCTTCCTTCAAACACTCCTATATACCCTACAGTTTCTCCCTCAAATTTATGGCCTCTTTTCCCATCAGTTATTTCATATATATACATATATACATATATATGTGTATACATATATGTATATATATATATGTATACACACACATACACACACACATATATATATATACACATATATATATATATATATATATGTGTGTGTGTGTATGTGTGTGTGTGTGTGTGTGTGTGTGTGTGGTGTATTCCTAAATATAACCTGATGAAGAGTCCACATAATAATACTTGTGTGTGTTTTTATACATTTTATATATGACTATTTGACATTGAACATACTCTTTCCTGGGAAGAACTAGTTCTGCCATTCCTAGCTTTCTTCAGTTGCCTGTAGTTCTTTGTGTAGAGTTGAAGCTGTATGGGCTTTTTTTCCCATGAAGTTCAGCATGTTCATTGGTGTCCTTATCAGCTCACTGTTGGGCAGTCTTGTTGGTGACAGATTGTGCTATAGGTTCTGATATTATTGGGAGACTCACTAGCACTCCATCTTACAAAGTACACTGTTTCTTGAGAGCTGACTGAAACTGACCATTTTACACTTCCTTCCAAGAGATCTGCATAGTTGCGTTTTAAATTGTTTGGGAGACTGAGGGATTGGGTCTGTCAGTTAAGGCCAGCCTGGGTTACATTGTGAGTTTTGGGCCAGATTTGGGTACAGAATGAGACTGTCCAGAAGAAAAACAAAGAGAGTGAAAGAGATGGAAGGAGAAGAGGGAGGTGAAAAGAATGAAGGAGAAATAGGGGAAGAGAGGAGCTAAAGAAGATGAAAAAGAAGAGGAAGAAGGAAAAGAGGAGGGAGAGGAGGAAAAGGAGGATGAGGAAGAGGATGAGGAAGAGGAGGAGGAAGAGAGACTGCAATTAGCATTAAGACCACAAAGAAGCAAACCTTAACTCCCATAGTGTCCTGAATGAGAACAGAAAATAGGAATAGACCTTTAAAATGTATTTAATTATCTACTTAGGGAATATAGATTGTGGACAAATAAGGCATGGAAGCAAATAATCCTTTTTCTTTTCAGAAGGCCACTTAAACTCTAATGATACCAGCAAACATTTTCATTGATTAAGTGTTGAGGATTTTCACAGGAAACATGTTTTATGACATATTTCTGATCTGGAACAGAAACACAGTTATATGTGCCTCAGGGATAAGGATGACTTAGAAATCATCTGCTTTAATACATCAATACTTCAATTGTTTATAAGAGTCTGTCTAAAATAGAATGCTGTAGCAACTATTTTATTATTTCATTCTATCTATGTATCTATGGTATAGAAAAGCAGTATCTATAGTACTATGAATAACATATATGTATTTTTACATATAAATGCTAATTACAAACAAGCTGAACAAAATAGGAGACCCTAAAAGATTAGTGAGTAAATGTAGGGGAACCCTCTTAGTTATTTATTTTATATATACATATACACATACACATAATTATATATATATTACATATATGTATAATCTTCACATAGCTATAGATACTAGAGCTAGATTACTGGCATCATATACTTCATACAGTAAGGACAATGATAAATACACATAGTAGTAGTAGAGGCTATGCTAAGAATTAAATACACTATTACTGTGAATATTGTATTTGTCACAAATATATTAGGCTTGCTGGAAAATTTTACTGCTATCTGTCACTCCAGAAACTTTTATTTGTACATTGTTTTGTATGAATTTTCATTTATTTCATGTTATACTATAAATGCTATCAATTGGAGCTGTGGTTCCTAACAAGGACAGTGCTCCATTTGAGACATTTTAACATATGGATAGGAATTTTATTACCACAGTGATTGGTAAAGGAAGGGATGCCAGATGCCCTGTCAATGTATTTGAAAATCTTACTCAGAAAGAAATTACCCTGCTTCTCATAAAATGCTTGAATGACTCTCTGGATTTGCATGTAAGTGAACAACCTGTTCATAATTGCCTGAGCTAAGATTTAATTTCTCCTTAGTTATAAACACAAAGTGCTATTTCCACCTTTTTAGTATGCTCGGAGCTTTCCAGAAAGATGCTCATATAAGTTGATCATATTTCACTTTCGCTGGTTTAGAGGTTCTCAGAGATGCTCTGCCTTTCATGATGGATGACATATCCAAAGGCCACTCTGTCTGTGGTCCTTCAGTTACAAATACCAAGTCACCCATCAGTTCTGCAGCTTCTGTTGCCATATTACTGACAGTCATCATGGATACAGGCATCAAGTACTTTATTAAATTTTCCAGTGTTTTTGTCCAGTTCTTCATTTATTATAATGCCTGTCTTTTACTCCAAATGAACATCCTTTTGTGTCTCTTTCATATTATACCTAGGGAATTACTATTGATATTTAAATCATATATATAGGTAGATTATACTGTCTAAATTTTAACATATTTTTCAAAATTAATTTGTTTAAAATTTATAGATGATATAACCTACTATAGCTTGTGATAATGACAGAGAATTAATATATATTCACAGGTAAGGTCTTAGAATAGATTGAGAAGGCAGGCCACTGCAGAAAATCACCATACCTGGTAGCACAGTTGGAACTTTGGGATGATGCAACGCATGACCTGTGATTTACGGAAGGATATTATAGCATACACAGCTGTGACTGCAAGCCTTAGTGAAGGCCTGAATTTAGCTCCTTGGGAACTGTTCCACTACGGATTTTCATTTGATGTTATCTAATGCCAAGGCTCCTTATTCACTGTAAGTAGACCTCTCCTGTGGCTGCTTCCTTCTTCAATGCCAGTCTGCAAACAAGGTAGGCACTGAATGTTATGTGATAGAATCATTAATTTGACAGTAAGTCATTTTTGCTGTATTCTCCTACTAATGACAAGTTACAGATTCCAATTTTAACAAGGTAAGAGGATTGTCAAACAAAGCATGGTAGCTAGCATACAAAGATAAGAGGGGGCCATCAATCTAGCCCAGTCCACTTCAGAAACAGTATTAGATGGAGAGACTAAACTCTTGTGTTCTAGGTGGTAACTAAAAATGTTTCAGTAGTTGCTTAACAGTTACTTTATCCCCCGTTTTGAAGGCCATTGCACTCAGAGAGGAAGGAGAACCAAATGAAGAACAAAGAAGTCTTTTTTGGAGTGTGAGGTGCTTGGCCTTTTCATTGGTATTTAAGTAATGGGGTTTTCTGCAGTGATGTGGTTGTGGGTCATCTTCATTTCATGTAACTCAGCCTCTTTTTATCAGAAGACCAGCTGACTCCCAAGTTATTCAAACTTAGAACCAAGGGAAGAAGTGACAGAGATCAACAGTACAGCAGCCTAAACAAAACCTGAAGAACTACAACACCACCAGCAGACCAACACACTTACTAACATGGAAACAGGAAGTCACACAGAGCCCTACCCATATATAAAGAATTGGTGGCACATAAGGAATGCTGAAAAGAGGAGGAGAAATCGTCTTTCCCAGGGATGAGTTCCTTAATTGGTCATCCAGTATGAAGCAGGCAACACTAAGCAGACTAAGCAGGATGTGTGTATGTGAGTGTGTGTGTGTGTGTGTGTGTGTGTGAGAGAGAGAGAGAGAGAGAGAGAGAGAGAGAGAGAGAGAGAGAGAGAGAGAGAGAGAGAGAACATGAGACTGATTTCAAAATTGAGCAAAGGGGGTACACATGAGGGATGAAAGGACGAAAGAGAATGGGGAAAGTGACATAATTATAGTCAATTAAAAAATAAAAAGAAAGTAAGAGTGGAAACATTTTAAAACTTAATGTTATATTTATGCTGTGTTTATTGAACACCCATTATGTGTTAAGCATTATTTAATGTATTAATTAGTTCATGGATATGTGTATGCATGCATGCATGCATGCAGATCAGTGTGAATGCAGGTGTATATGTACCACAATTTTCATATGGAAGTCAGAGGACGACTCATGAGGAACCTCTTCTCTTCTTCTCTTTAATTTTTCATAGTTTTTGAGGCAGGAGATCTCTTTTGCTTGCCCATTGTACTAGCCCTAAGTTTTTTGGCAATTTTCTTTTTTGTATTGCTTATTTTATTTATTTACATTTCAAATGTAATCTTCCTTCTCAGTTTCCCCTCCACAAGCCCCCTATCACCTCTGCCCTCCCCCTGAGTCTATGAGGGTGCTCCTCCACATGCCCACCCACTCCTGCTATAGCGGCCTTGCTTTGCCCTATTCTGGATCATCAAGCCTCCACAGGACCAAGGGACTCCCCTCCCAGTGATGCCAGATAAGGCCATCCTGTGCTACATATCCAGCTGGAGCTATAGGTACCTCCCGAGTACTCTTTGGTTGGTGGTTTAGTCCCTGGGAGCTCTGGGGAGTCTGGTTGGTTGATGGTGTTGTTCTTCCTATGGGGTTGCAAACCCCTTCAGCTCCTTCAGTCCTTGCCCTGACTTTCCCATTGTAATCCTCGTGCTCAGTTCAATGTTTGTCTGTGTACATCTGCATCTGTATTTTTCTGGCTCGGCAGAGCCTCTCAGGGGACAGCTATACCAGGCTCCTGTTATCTTCTTGGAAATACAGATGTATACCACAGCATTCAAATTTTCATATGAATTTTTGGGGATCAAATATACACCATCCATCTTTCTGGCTGTAACTATTTAGCTGTTGTGCCATCTTGTAGGCCCCTTATAACCTTTGTAATTGTTTTAAACCAAAGAAGAATGATTCTACCCCTGTGAAACATATAGTTGACACCAGGCACAATAGCATCCATTAGGTCTTCTAGCATAATGTATAGTCCAAACAAGGTGTGACAGGCATGAGATTGGAATAACAGTTGTTGAACGTGTATCTCTATTGTGAGCTCTTAGCTTATAGTTGTTACTCTCTCGGATTCTTTATTTCTTCAGGCAAAGAACTGTGTATAAAATGGCTATCCTCACAGCGTTTCTCTGAATATTTTAAAAAAGCATCCACTGCATATGTGATCAATGTTAAATGTCTTGCTCTCTTGTCAGACAGTTATAAATGAGCTATCAAGGGAGACTTTAATATTTAACCTGAGCCACAAAGTTATGCAGAAGTTATAAATACCAAATATTTAACTAATCGCTTGGGACAAACGTCTCTTTGGTTATGTGCAGTGTCTTTTTTTATCGTTGTCATTATATGTTCTCTCATGCACCCCCAGAGCTTCCTGTTTATTATTTTTCCTATGGTGAGCACATCCTTAATTGCCCAATTACACAAAAGACTTAAGCAATTCAAAGGAGTATTTGCTTGACAGCATAAATAATCTTCTCTTTGAAAATAGGTGGATGGAAATATAAGCCAATTGACTGGAACATACATACTTACCCATTTTGAACTTATCTAGTGTATCCAGTCACATAATTCATGCCGATGGAATGATGGCAAACGAGAAGAACAGTCTGTCAACCATAGAGCAATTTAGAAACTTAATTAATTCATCCATTCATGTAACTAATAACATGTTTTAAAGTTTCTATTTCAGGCTCCAAGAATTGAAAAATATCAATTGATGACCATGCATGTAATGTTTGACAAATCTTGAAAATAGGTTTATTTGGGGGAGATTTTTCTGCAGAGCAAGGAGAATAGCCCAGCTTTTATTAGGATCTCACACACACACTATTTCATGAAACGGGAAGGAGGGGAGAGGAACGCTCTCACATCCTACTGGGCAGTTGGCTGTAAGGAACTAAGACAGTTGCCATTTATGATACCGATTGCATTGAATTCCTGTCAGTCCTGTGGTCTAGATGAATCCCAGTCTTCACAACAAAAGGCTGTTAATTCATTCAGATGCTTGCAGTCTTTGACTAGGTAGTCTCAATAAAATTTTGGAGTTTCTTGAATCTGTAAATATTTCACACTTTTGTTTGGCACTCAGAATAAATATGCAGGTGCATTTAATTTGCCTGGACCCCTCCCTTCTTAGCTTATCACTTCTCTTTTTAAACCAATTATTTTATGTATTTACATCCCAAATGTTGCCCCTCCGAGTCCCCCATCCCAGAGTTCTTCACCCCCTCCCCTTTGTCTTTGAGAGTGTGCCCCCTTTTTCCCGCCCCCCCGCCTCTGAATTCCCCTTCTAGAGGCATCCAGTTTCTACAAGATTAGGCTCATCCTCTCCCACTGTGGTCAGACAAGCCAGTCAATCCTTTGCTACATATGTGCTAGGGGCCTCGGACCAGCCAGTGTATGCCTTTTGGTTGGTGGCTTAGTCTCATGGAACTTGATAGGTGTTTTTGGCAGTCTCTGTATGTAATAATCAATCACTAAAAGTTTGGTGGCTTCTACAGTCTTTTCTTGTCCTTTCATGATGTTGTTCCCTGAGCTAAGTGTGCAGGAGCTAGGCTGCAGACAGATTCACTGCGATTTTATCTCTCCTTAGTGTCCAGG
The DNA here is from genome assembly GCF_008632895.1 of Mastomys coucha. Lineage (NCBI taxonomy): Eukaryota > Metazoa > Chordata > Mammalia > Rodentia > Muridae > Mastomys > Mastomys coucha. The sequence goes on along the minus strand of NW_022196905.1, from coordinate 173,660,923 downwards.
TGTGATTTTTATAAAAGAGAGAGAGAGAGAGAGAGAGAGAGAGAGAGAGAGAGAGAGAGAGAGAGAGAGACAGAGACAGAGACAGAGAGACAGAGACAGAGAGAGATAGAGAGAGACAGAAGAGATGGAGAGAGAAGATAGAGATAGAGGGGGAGGGGAGCCGACGACTAGGTTCTTGTTACACTTGACTGACTGTATAAGGATAATATTTAGAATGTAGTGAAGAAACTCTGCTGGTCTGCAAGGTGGTGGTAGTAGATTCTCTTCTAAGATCCATGACCTTACTGGCCTTGTGCTGTTGACTGAGTTTCTATTACCAGATGTGATTGCCTTGTCTGCTACCAGAAGTCCTTTCTTACATATGGCTGCATAAATAGGAACTGAACAATGACAGTGGCAATAGGTATGCTCATATGGAAATGGGTGAATCTCATGGAGTCACATTCCCAGACAAAGTATGACGGGTTACTAATGTCTGTCGGAGAGGGAGAATTAGTCTTTCCTAAGGATGAATTCTCTAATTGCTTTTTTAATACAAATTGAGAAGAAATTTTTTAATACAAATTTGAAACCATATATATGGAAACAATGAAAATTGGACCCATTAGATTGTATTTATATATTTGTATGTATATATATGAATATATATACACCAATAATACAATAAAAGAGGCTATTAATTTGACAGTAAGGGGAGATGGGAAGTCTTAGAGTGGGGACATGTTGGGAGCTGGAGGAAGGAAATAAAAATGGGAAAGTGATATAATTTTATTTTATTTAAAATATATTTAGATTTTTAAAATGTTTCTGTGGTAAATGAAGAGGCCCCTTTCTATTTTCCCTTAATATCAGATAAAGTTGACAGAGTAATAATATAGGTCTTCTTGGTTTCTCTTTCTTCTTAACTTTTTAAACATTATTTTAATTACATGAACATGTGTAAATCTTTGTGTGCCATGTACAGGTATGTGTGGGTATGCATGGAAGTCAGAGGCATCGTCATGGAACTGGAGTTTCAGGCTGTGGGCTGCCTGATGGGTGCTAGGATCAGAACTCTGTAAGAAAGTATTCACTCTTTCCTTGTGTCTCTTCAGTCCCAGTTTCTGATCCTTTGAGATGTTAGGAATGCTTTCTTGCAAGTTTTAAGGCCATTGTGGTTGACACTAGTGAATAATATTTTGAATTCTTATGTAAAATAAACTCGAGTGCTTTAATATTCTTTGGACCCTGGAGGGAATAATATATAATGAAAACTCTAACTCAGAGAAACCATGAAAGGTCTTTTGCGGAGAAAATGTGATAGGCATAGTTCTTCTATTTCTCTAACAGAGACTCTGTGGCTATTCCATCTCTGCTAAGCAAAGTGCTGTAGAAGGACAGTGCACATGGCCAGGCAGCCGACCCACAGAGAGAGCTCTTTCCTGCTGGATTATCTTTAGTTATTGACCCCACAATGGCTTGGTGCATTTGTTTATCCCATCTCCACATATAGTGATCATTCCCTTATTCCATCTTCACTTTCTGCCCAAATGGTATTTGAGCAGTTATCTATGAAATATAAGTGCACATGTATGAATATGAGGAACATATCTCTGAGTTCATCTGACAGCCAAAGCATATGAGGATAGCCACATATTTACCCTACCACTTTGCGATTGTTGACTTAACACTGATTCTGTTTTAATTGTTTACAGACTACATAGATTAATACATTAAATCTGTATGGTGTGCCTTCGGAATATGACAATGCACATATTTTTTATACTTCTAGAATAGTCAATGATGTCACTGACAAGAATAAGGGTTGAAAATGTACTGTGAAAAACTCAATAAAATATAGTGTGGGTTAATGTGAGAGAGGGAAGGGAGCGTAAGGAAGGCAAAGAGCTTGGTGATGACATTTCAAAATCACTGGGGCCCTGCAAACTTTCCTCTCAATGTAATACTCCAGTGATGGGAGATGTAGAGCTTTTCAGTGATCTAATACAAGTCAAAAAGGGGGCAAATCAAAATAGTTATGTGTTGTTTTCTAGAATGTCTTGTGATACTGGATTTAATTCTTACCACAGATGTAAGGTCACACAACACAATGTGACTTTGATAAGGTCCAAGTAAGGGTCAAATCAGAAATGAATACTTCATGCTCTGAAATTATTGTTTCTAAACAAATGACTTTTAGGTAATTAGTTTTTAATTTTCTTCCTGATATCTCATAAGGGATGGTTGTGGAAATAATGGTGGAGTATATTAATAGTTAAAGAACATAATAAAAAATTCTGCTATGTAGAGAGATAAGATCCTGTTTATAAAATATATTTAGATATAGAGGATGTTGTGGTGAGGAAAGCCAAGCTGCAAGAGAATGATCGCCTCCTAATTTTAGCTTCTGTTTGGATTGCTTTTTGTATTGACACATTTGGTTATTAGACTACTGCCTGAAATTCTTTTTGTCTATCTAAATAAGATGTCCATAATTCACTATGAGTAGATGGCATGCATATGTTCTGTCCTGGTAGTCACAATGGTAGTTTTTGACCAGATAAATGTGCATGTAAGTACAAGATTTAGAAGACATACTTTAGCATCAGCATCCATAGTGTATCTATAGGTGCAAGATGGTGCAAGAAGACAAACTTTAACATCAGCATCTATAGTGTAGTGTAGATGCAAGATGCAGAAGACATAGTGTGACACCAGCATCCATACTGTATCTGTAGGTTCAAGAAGACAAACTTTAACATCAGCATCTATACTTGTCTCAAGTGGCAGAGAAACTAGAAAAATAAAAGCCTGGGAAAATGAAGTAGTATGTACTTGTTTTGTAATCTAAATGTGGTAGAATAAATATATGAATCCTATTTTCTTTTTGCTTTCATTTTTTATTTTCTTTCTGACCCTCTGCTCCCTCCCACTTGCTTTCACTCTCCCTTATTTCCTTGGTTTCTTTGGCTAGCTTGAAAACTCTAGGGTCAAGAAATGCTCTTACATCAGCCCTTTAAGTGGCTAGAATTAGGAGGGCTCACCTTATGGTATGCACATTGTATTAAAAAGTATTTCCATTATGGCTCTATGCTACCTAATTCACTAATTTGCTTGAATTAGTGCATAATAAATTGGCTTGCTTATTGATATTTAGGAGGAAAGAACATGTTGTGCAGATAGTGTAGCTTAATGCAAATCATCATATAAGCCAGGAAATATAGTTGGTTAACTGGAAGTAAGAAACTATACACATAAAGTTGTTCTGCTAGTAAAGTAAAAACTGGAAAGGGACTGGGTTGACGGCCAGATGGGTATAATATTCTATTATATTCCTCAGTAAAGAATTTATTCATCTGTTATCCACATCTGGAGTTAGTGAAACACCTTTTTCAAGCTTAATTTCTAATTATTTTGTGGCTACAAAAAGATTATGTTTTTTCAAAGATAAGACATATTTTCATTATTAAAATATGAAAAGTATAGACAATTTAATGAAAGCAAGTGACCACTTACAGCCCATTTTCTAGGAACAACTGGTGTTAATGTTTTAGCATAGCTACCTTCTGGCTTCATTGTTTTGGTAATTTTACATAGTCTTTTTGAATATATGAAAATTCTTGGTGTGACTGCAAAGTCAATTCAAGATCAATGTTGGAGGAAAATAAACAAATTGTCAAAAAGATATAAAGATTACTTTAGGTTTTTAGAAAACAGTAACAATAATTTTCAGCTACTGTTGATGACAAGATAGAGAAATCTAGTCTCAGCCACAAATTCATTGGCTCTCTTTGAATGTGTTTTGTATAGTCCTGCCTAACACTGCCTAAGTCTAAGGCTTTTCTAAAGCAAAGCCTTGGGTGTGATCTGTGGGAGCGCTGCTGATAGAATACAGACATCCATTGGAAGGAGGCAACCTTAGCATCCATTTGGATTTGGATGCATGCCTTTTGACTGTAAGTCTGAGACCTGAAGAGACCTCTCCTCAGGCTTTGACTGTTGCATCCTGAGGCTAAGAGTCCTAGGAAGTAATCCCAGCTGCAGGTGATTGTCTTCCTCACGGAGATTCCATTGCTGAAATGACATAGGTCAAGTGAACTGCATGCCCTCTGCTTGGCTTCCCGTCCTCTCAAATGTTCTTCCGGAGACTGACTTCCTCATTTTCCCGTCACAGTAATTGTTCAGGATACTCGTGTCACTTTTCTCAGGTTTAGATCAGCAAATATAATCAATAAATAGTTCCCTTTGGTATTTCCCACTCAGTACTGGGAGTCCGCTTATTACTTTTATTCAGTTTCCTGTTCCAGAAAAGGCTGAAAATAAGCACCCAGAAGAATGTGATAGCAGATGGTTTTCCTGTGATCTAGCCTAACAGTTCAAGAGATAAGATTAATAATGACACCCTTATGTAAGAAAAGAGCAGACTTAATGTAAGCTGTTTTAAAGCCTTCTGGTTCTTCTAGAATGACACAGGGAAGGAGACAATGTGAATATATAAAACATCAATCAATTATCAATCTAAGCTTTTTTTATTAATTAGTTATTTCATTTATTTACATTTCAAATGGTGTCCCCCTTCCAGGTCTCCCCTCTGTAAACCCACATCCCATCACCCCTCCCATTTGCCTCTAAGAGGTTGCTCCCCTACTGACTCCTATCTCACTCCTCTGGCATTCCCTAAACTGAAGCAACACAGGATCAAGGGCCTCCCCTCCCATTGAAACTTTTTTAAAAATGTGTAGATGTTTCACCCGCACATATGTTTGTGTAGCATAGGCAGGCCTGGTGGCCAGAAGAGGGTATCAGATCCTATGGTAATAGAGATACAGATGGTTGTGAGCCACCATGTGGGTGCTGGAACTCAATTCTCATTTTTCAACAACAGCAACCAGACAGCCACCAAACCTTCTCTCCAGCTTCTGCTAAGATCATTTTAATTCTCAGCTATCATTATTTGGGCTTTAAGCTTCAACTTTGTGACACAGATTTAGGGATGCTGTGAATAAGACCACTCCTGTAGTGATGACTGTGTTCGTAGCAGAAAGGGCACATGAGAGGAAACACAAGCAGGTGCATAGTGTGAAGAAGTCTCAGTGAGTTTTTCAAATGATTCAATTCGTAGAAAATATGATCTCAGAGAAATTAGGGACTTGGTGTCGATTTGCCTGAGGGAAAATATATGTATTCTTCTTTAATGAGAGTCTAACATGAACAGTTGTTGGATGGGAAATATGGACCAGCTATTCTGAAAATATGCTGAGAATGGAAATAGCTTTTACAGCATTTATATTATTAGACAAAGGAGATATGTTCCAGTCATAAGAATTAAATGTTAGAAAGTTTCACAAGCAATACCAAATCATTCTGTTAAAACTAGGTTAGTCATTTGTGTGTAGATATTGAATGAAATATGCCCACATATATTATATATGTAAAAATATTTGTGTAATGTGTATATTGATTACACAGTAATCTATATATATAACATATATGTATGTATGTATGTATGTCTGTATATATGTATATGTGAATGTGTGTGCATGTGTGTGTATGCAAATATGTGCTCACTGCCAGATTAGACTATTGAGTATATAGGCCCTGTTAACTCTACAGTCACATCACCATGGGACTGAGTATGAAGTGTCTTCTAGATACTGTTCTAGAAGGGACAGGAGCCTCATAGCACATAAGCTGCCGTACAAGGTGATGCATTTTAGCAGAGAAGAGATAATGGTGTGAATCTTCTCTGTCTGCATTCTGAACCCAGACAGTTTGGACATTTACAATTTGCATTTTTTCCTTTGTTGACAGAAAAGTGCATAAAGTGGGCTACACATTTCTCTGAGAGCAGTGATGCATTTCACAGCATTTACAACTATCCAATTGGATTTTTGAGGCTTCCAGAGTTCTGAATTGTCTTCTCTTGAATAGGCCAGGGCATTTTTTTCTTTACCTTTTCTACTTCCACTGCAAAAAATAGACCAAAAACAAAACCACAAAAAATGAAAATGAAAACAAAAACTGAAAAACCTCAACTACTTTAAAAATAGTTATTGCATTGAATAGATACACCCCTAAGTGTTTTTTTTTTTCCTCCGCAAAAAAGGAAAAATGATGAGCAGTAGTAATTTATAAAAGATTTTGATTTTGGATACTTTGGCTACTCTGGTACCTTCTTGCGGCAGATTTTATTTGCCCACATCATTAATAAATCTGTTATAAGCAGGATGTCCTTCTTCATCTGCTGATAACTCCTTTCAAACTTTTAGGCCCATACTGCTTTTTGATGAAAACCATTAAAATGAGCATAGCATATATAAGGGAATCTTAAAGTTCTATATTTTAAACAAAGAAGACTCAGAAACATGGCCTAATAGAAGTGAAGCATTTGACTGTGTTCTCCTCCTATTACCGTGAAGCTGTGTGAGGACTCACTGAATAGCTGTCACTAAATGACACAATTAGAAGCTCAATGGTTGAAATACAAAGTCTTTTAAAGAACCAAATTATCATGCAAAGTAATGGGTTTTATTATAGCATTTTTACACCTATCTGAAATTATTATTTGTCTTATTCATTCCCCTTTTCTGTTGTCCACTCTCATCAGTCTGTCCCCCTTTTGCTGGTCACCTTCCATTACCCAGATGGTCTTCTGCTTTCAAGTCATGTATATTCCTTAACCCTGTGTGCCCAGGAACTCAAGAGTTCTCTTCACCCTTGAAAGTTGTACATATATATATATATATATATACATATACATGTACATACACACATATATTACATATAATATATATGATATGTATATATAAGTATAGGTATATATAGATATATAGGTATATATATATATACACATATACATTCATATGTATGTATATAAACATAGATTATGCATATGGGATAGAATGTTGATATATTTCTTTCTGAGTATGTCTTATTTCTCTTGTTATAATCATCTTGAGCCCAACTATTTTCCCCAAAAATGTCATCATTTAATTATTCTCTACACATGTATAAAATTCCATTGTGTATATGAAGCACATTTTCAGTAGCAACCTATCTTGAAAATTAACAAATGATAGAAGGAAATAGATTGATATTGAAATGATAGATGGGATAGATTGGTGAAATGACACAGGTAAGGGCGCACGTCTCCAAGCCTAAGGACTAGAGTTTGACCCTCAGGACCCCATGAAATGACACAGGTAAGGGCGCACGTCTCCAAGCCTAAGGACCAGAGTTTGACACTCAAGACTCCATGATGGAAGCAGAGGACCAGTCGCACTTCCCTCAACTTGTGACTTGACATTTTACTTCACCCAGCACTCAATAAATAAGTGTGACAAAATCAGATGTATCTTAATAGTTTACCAGAAAGGGATATAGATAGTAAAAAAACAGCAAACAAATAAACAAAAACCAAAACCAACTAACCAACCAAAAAAAGTTCATTAAAACGATGCTCAAAATTATTAGCTTTTAAAGAAATATAAATTAAAATTATAATGATATATCGTTATAAGGCCTATTTAAATGGCTAAAATATAAAAGTTGTTGACAAAACAAAATCTTGGCCAAATTCTGAGACACTACACCACTCAGGTATTGTTATGGGAATTTAAAATGCCATGGTCACTCTGGAAAATAGTTTGGAAATTTTTATAGAAATGCCAAGCTTGCAATTATGTCCACATAAATAACTCATCAATAGTCTCCCTAGTGAATATCCCAGAGAAATGGAAAATGTGTCCACACAAAACCTATTGGCCAATGATGACATTCTTAGAAAGAATATTTGCAGTAGCTAAGCACTGAAAGCAGGCTAGACGCTCTTCACTTAAACACGGATGTTTAAATGTGTGCTTTGGAATAATATTTAGCAATAGAAAGGGACAGAGGACCAGCATATGATACATCCAGTTTAGTCAATTTCCACAGAGAGAATTGTGCTAAGTGAGAAAGATGAACGCTCAGTCCCCAAAACTTACTTAATGAATGATGCTATTTATAGAACATTTCCGAAATAGCAAAAATAGAGAAATTAGCAAACATAGTGGTTGCTAGGTGAGGTAATGAGTGGGGGGGTTGGGGAGAGGAAGTGGCTGTGACTATAAATATGCCACTGAGAAATGGTTGTACTGATGGAACTATCAACACACAACTAGGTGGCATTCTGTCTTGGGTGTATTTCACACTTACATCTTTATGTTTCCATTGGAACAGCTGGTCAAGAGATATATGAGGTCTGTGTAATTGTTTATAACAGTCTAAAATAAAGTTTAATTAAAAATTGTCATTACATAGTTACCTCTTGAGTATTAATAGTTATGATCTAGCATATAGTAGATAATTCATATATCTATTATATCTATTATATATGTATATATAATGTACATACACACACACACATATATATAACGACACGCTTTCATATATAAAAAAATAAAATATCTGAAGAGAAAGAACAAATCCATACTTGGTTGATTCATGAATAATTATAGACAAATTTTGAAATAGTGCCCTTTATTTAAAAAACAATTATAGAATAATCTAAATAATAAACATACCATTCACAAAACCTCCCAATTCTTTGGTTTTTGCTTCTTTTCTCTTTTCATTCTTATTTGGGGTCTTACGGCCATAACATAGATCGATACTTTCTTCCCTACTTTAGAGTGATCCCTAAGGTCTGAAGCCCCTTTGCTGTCTTCAGGTTTGAAATGGGGCGTGAGACCTTTACAGAAGCGTGCGGTTGTTTATAGAGATGGTTAATGCTACACAAATCAGCTTCTCGCTTGAGCCACTTACTAAACTTGGATTAAGAGTACAATAAAGTTAATATAGAACTCTTCAGTTTTCCTTGTTTCCTGCATGATGTGTTAGCCATTAATTGGCATTCTGGCAGTAATCTAGATATAGAGGGTATTAAAAAGTAAACTTCTAATAAATTTTTCAGTTCATCTTCATTTGTCTAGAAAACATAAATATGTGAAATATGGGAGATTCTTTTATTAATGTACATATACTATAATTCTGAATTTGACCAACCTCACAGATTTTATTTTATAATTTGAACATATAATGTTCTGAAGCTATTTATTTATGTTTTAGATAATCAGACTAACAATTGAATTAATTATTTGTATTATATGTCTTCATTTGGTGGAAGATTAATATTTCTAACATATAATATACTTTATAAATGAAAAAAGGAGTACCTTAATAGAAAAAAAGCAAAGCTGTGATTGTAAATATTATAAACAATACATGAATACTCAACAACTTATTAAGCAAGTGTTGTAAAAACAAACAAAACATTTTTTTTTACCAAAATAAATTCTTCCACTAAAACACAAAAGGCCAGCATAAGACCACAGGGATTATTTAATGTATGGTTTATAGAAATGTGCAGAACGGCAGGATGACGTGTTTAGGATTAATACTTATTGTTGTTAATGTCATTTATCTTATTTTGAATCAGGACATACATTAATGTCTGACTGAAAGTTCAAGGCAGTGTTGCCAACATCTATGCTGCTCTGTGACTGGGTTCTGATTCACAATAACCCTGTTGTGGAAATATTGGTAATTTGGGGGAGCTGTTGTACTTTCCAGCCTTCCAAACTGCATTTCTAGTAAAAATGGTTACCGTTACATCAAATTTTAGAGGTGGTGTTCAGTGAAAGATTCAGCTCTCAGTTATGGTTTCTATGCCGTGATGCACTACATGACCTAAAGCAGCTCTGGAAGGAAAGGGTCTTTCATTTTACAGATAACAGCCCATCATCTGGGAAGGCAGAACAGGAACTCATAGAAACCTGGAGGCAGGATCTGGAGGAGAGGTGGCATTGCTTACTGGCTTGCTCCCTACAGCTAGCTCAAGCTGCTTTTTTGTAGCACCCAGGAGCACCTGACCCAGGGTGGCACTACCTACAGTCAACTTTCCAGTATCAACCATCAATCAAAACTGCACCTCAGGCTTGCTCACAGAGCCAATCTAATTGACGGTATTTTCTCAATTGAGGTTCCTCTTTCCAAATGACTCTAGCCTGTGTCAAGTGAAGTAATACTAGAAAGGGGCTCTTATGGATACTATTAATTTTGACAGGATGATAAAAAAAATAACAATTTGACTTTGTTGAAGCAGTGTAGAGGAAAGAGCTGCAGGAAATAGAGGAGAAAAATGTAAAGGACTGTTACTTTGTAGCTACTGTTTAGAAAGTTCATTGTGTGTTTGCAACATTGTTAATAATGGTAAAGAAAAGAGTTCATTAATAGAGGAATGTTCACATTACATCATCACATAAGGAGTTCCATTCAGTTATATAGTTATGTCTCTGAGGTGTTTTACTTTCATAATATGGAAAAATAGATATATGCTAGTAGATTAAGCAATGAGCCTATGTTAAAAAGCTGCAAGAAAATATGGTTGCAGAGTTTACTGCTAGTTGATGGATTCATGAGGTATCTTCTTACTTATTGTTTTAATCTGGCAGATTGGTAATGTTCAGCATACAACCTCTGTAATGAGAAAAAAATGCTACTTCAATTTTCTAAGAATTATCTATGGCACTAGAAACATGGATAATTCCATGCAACTAAAATAGGTAATTAAATCATGGTACCCCTGAAAGAAAATCTCAGGTTTGTCTTTCGGGGCAGTCTTTGTCACTGGCTAGACTTAGCATTATTTACTTCCTAGAACTGAAATGGTGGTAGGTCATTTAGGAGGAGGGAAACATTGGAGATGGTGGTTGAATTCCCATTGTAGTGAGGAACCTGATGGATTCTGGTGGTTTGTGAAGTCTATCAGTGTTTACATTTATATTGATGTTCTCTTCTCTTTTTCTTTCTGTCTTTTCCTTTCTTTTTCTGTTCTTTATCTTTCCTTTTCTTTTCTGTCTTTTCCTTTCCTTTCTGTTCCTTTTTAAAGAGTGTTGCTGCTAAAGCCAGGTCTGGGAAGAAGTTGGGAGGCTTGTTACCCACCATGTGGGGGAAGACAAGGTCTGCAATTACTCTTCCGGTTTTAACTGACTTTGAATCCTGCCCTTTTGGCCAGCACACCTGGCTCTCTGCCATCAGAAGGCAAACACTCTCTTTGTTGGTTTTCAGATGTCATTTCCCCTTTGGCTTTGTTGATGGTAAAATGTTGGCTTTGCATCTGAAATTGGAAACTTTCTTTTTCATGCTGGAGTCTGGGTCTAATTCACTGGAAGTCCTTCCCTTATCTGTGGGAAGATCAAGATCTCCCTTTAGTCTGCTCATTATTTACATTGAGGTGAAAAACTCTTCACACTTTTTCCTTTTAATTCAGAGCCACCAATTATGCCCTAGTTTTGCTATGTTGTCATTAACTGATAGTCCTTAATTAAATCCTGCCATGACTTTGAAGCAGGGAGAGTAAACCTCAGTGTCCTTCCTCCCCTGGAGGACCAGTCCTTTCTTTCCTCCTCTGCCATTTTGTTAGTTTCCTTGTTTGAATGCTCACCCCTGCCCAGTCAATAGATTCTTTGGCATAAAAAAAAAAGTAGCTCTGATGTATTTGTTCTCTCAGCAATTAGAATTCCTCTCTTATATGCTTTTCAGAAAGTAATATATATATATATATACATATATATATATATTTCTGAGATATATATGAGATATATAACATATCTCATACATTTTCAGAAAGTAATATATATATATATGCTATTTGATAGGTACTGCAATATATATATGTGTGTGTACATATTCATATATGAATATCCTTTATTTATATATTTATATATAACATCATACATATTCTTTATAATATTCTTTGCACATATTTTATATGCATAATATATATTCTTTATATAAATTATATATTCATATATTTATTTGTACCTACATGAGTATAAATAAATATACATTCACATATACATATGTATATGCACATATATATGTATACATACATACATATATATATATATACACATACATATATATATATATATATATATATAGAGAGAGAGAGAGAGAGAGAGAGAGTGAAAGATAATAAGAAAGAGTTTGAGAGCAGCTCCTATGGCATTTTTACATTATCTTTATTGTGGAGATACATGATCCAAATGTCTTCTTTCAAAAATACTTTATGGATGAATTCAGCATATTCTTGCTTGAGACTTGACTGACCCTCTGCCTCTAAAATGAGCTCTCATTTATCCCATGGCCTGTCAGGGCAATGGAACAGCACCATCTCTTTCTGAATAAAATGAAGGTGAGCTTCGCATTAGCAGGACTGGAGATGGCTCCTGCTTTCCTCTTGTCTTTACGCCCTTTGCATGCGTGTTCAATTCCTCACTTACTTTTCCTGTTCCATTCATTTCTATGGAGCCTGCAATGCGTCCTCTAGAATATCAAAGGCATAACTCCTGTGTCTTCACATGCACATTGCCAGAACTTACTCCAGTAACTTGGAATAATCAATGGCTTGTATTCTCTTTTACACAAATAGAAAGGATGAAGAAAAGAGATACTTGAAAAATATTATAATATCTTTTACATTCTTAGCAAATACCTTTTGTGCAGGTGAGGAAAAAAACATAGAAATTATTTTCAGAATGTATTTTTTGCTCAATCTATAATTTTTATAGATTGAGGAAAAGGGGGCAGGATTAGTTGTGGGAGGAGACGGGGGAGAAGTCCAGAGGGTCAGGAAATTGAATGAAGGTGTGTAGCAGTGGGGGATAGGAAACTGGGGGTAGTCACTAGAAAGTCCTAGATACCAGGGAAGCAAGAGGATCCCAGAACTCAACGGGGATGGCACTGGTTGAAATCCCAACAAAGGGGAGGGAGAACCTATGGAGACCATATGGAGAGGTTAGACACAGCCCTGGTTGAAGGATGGTGGGGGTGGGGTGGGGTAGGCTACCTGTTCATCTCAAAAATTTTAACCCAGAACTGCTCCTGTCTAAAGGAAATACATGGACGAAGAGTGGAGCAGAGACTGAAGGAAAGGCCATTCAGTGATCGTCCCACCTAGAGATCCATCCCATCTGCAGACACCAAAAAGTATTCTTAACTGAAAATTTATTTTTCAGTCTTTTGTTTATGCAATGCAAATCCTATTAATTAATTTTTCTCCATAAATAGGTCTTTTCTTTTGTTCCAATTCTTTTGCGAATGTTGGATTTTTTTTTCAGCACAACTTAGAAATCATTGCTACAATTTGAAAGATCATCATTTCTTTTCAGTCAGGTTCTCAAAGTTATTACCTTTTTAGGAATAACAGTAGATACTTGCTCTCAAGGAACAGGCTCGAATCTATCTGCAACCATTCAGTTTGCTAATGATTCACTAGTGGAAACTTCACATTCCATGCCACCCAGTGGGAGCGTGAAATAGTTTAGCATTCATAAAATAACAGTTATATTTAGTTCTTCCTTGTGGATGTGGGATATTTTCATACTCTGGAATGAATTTACTGGTACTAGGGCTTCAGGGCTTGGTACCACCCAATTCACACCGAGGCAAGCCATCATTTTGAATTGTACATTCTGCTTAGCATCAGGGCAGCCATGGCTACAATATGAACAACACTAACCCCTTTGTACTGGAGTTTCTTTGTTTACCAGCTTATCAGATCAACCATTAGTTCTTAAACTTATTCTTTTTGTCATGCTAATCACCCTACACTTAACTATATGTATGAAAATAAAGATTTCCAAGTTTAGATTTGAGTTAATGACAAGAATATAAACAAAATTTATCACAATTAACCACTTCTTTGTTTGCTTCTTTGTTTGTTTGTTTGTTTGGCTGTTGTCGGTTTTTCCAAGAGGGAATTTTCTCTGTAGTCCTGGCTGTTCTGGAAAACACTCTGTAGACCAGGCTGGCCTCGAACCCACCTGCCTCTGCCTCCTGAGTACTGTGATTAGAGGGGTATATCACCATACCTGGCATAATTAACCAATTTTATACAAGTGCTCAACGGAAATTTACCTAATACTCTGGAAGGAAATGCAATTGCTTTTCGGTTGTTATCAAAGGGCAAGCGATACAGAGGAAAAGAATACGAAGACAGTGAAATGAATTAGAAACCATACTCTTTTTGCTGACTGGCCTGTGACTCTTCCTAAATCTTGATCCTAACACCTCAGTGAGTTTAGGAAAACAAGTTCAGACTAAGTGTCCTATGCATGTTTATGCATATGCATATTCTCTATCAGAACTTGGCTTTTTCAGATATGTTGGATTTAGAGTAAATTTGGAATACCAAATAGGTGACTTGTAAATCTGAATATGAGAAGCCAATTGGGAATGTTTGATGTCAAAAAGAATTCGATTGGGTATAAAGCATATTTCAAAGTCACTACTATTGTCATTGCATCCTGCCATTCATCCAGTCAGTCATGAATTCTTGTCCTGACATAATATGGGATGGCTACTCCCCACAAAACAAGATAAAATGAACGTGTAAACACTCACCAGATATAATGAATTTCAGTATAAGGCCACTCAAGAAAGCTCAAGAAGAATTAAAGGCACTTTACTGTAAAGGAAGGGATTCTCGTTCTCACTATTATCCCTTCATATAGCATTTAAGGATAGCATGACAGTAAAAATCCAGCTGCCCAATCACATACCTCAAACACATATCCAAGATTCCACAGAACTCACATTAAGGCTGTCATGAACTCTAAGGCATGGCTTTTTATCCACCAAGATCAAATGAATCGCATGGTTGATATAGCACATTAGAGCATGCTAAAGTTTTTTATCAAGGAGAAACAGACGCCATTGTCTTTCGTGGACTACATCCTGAACACAGCCCATCCTAGCTGCATCACAGCAGATAGGAGTTCCCACTCCGCCCCTGCTTCCCCCCCCCCACACACAAGCACGCTCACCTCCCCAAGCCCTGTGTTTTCAATCAGAGAAAGTGTCTCAGCCTCTTATCTTCTGATGCTTCTTGCTAAAGAGATTGAAGATAACAGCGAGTGGCAGGAAGTGCCCTTCTGGCAAGCAGAGGTCAGAAGCATCACTGCTGAGGCCCTTCATGGTAGTTTTGAACATTTGGGATCATAATCATATTGAGATTTAAAATGTAACCACCAGTAAACCCCCCCCCCATTCCTCAAAATTTTAAGATTTTAGAAAATTTCTTGTTGAGGAAAAAGGTATTGGCTTTATGTAAAAAATCTAGCAATTAATGAATAAAGAGTTAACTCTTATTTTTAACTATTGTTAATGCAAAAGAACATTTCTAACTGCAAAAGGAGAACCTTTGGACTTCTGTGGGTTTCAGTTATATATTTATGCTAGGGATGGAGATGTGTGAAGAGTGATTGATGTTACAGCCATGCTAACCTGACGAGCATGTCACCTAGGTTCCTGGGATTTCACCCTGGAAGTCTGCCTTTATACTGCTGACGTGAAACATTTCTCCTCTAAGCATTTCTGATGTGGCTGCTTTGTTTGAGGATCACCCCCATTCATGTTGGCCTCTCAAATGAAAGGAAATGGAAGCAGGAGTGGGTGGGTTGGTGAGCAGAGGGAGAAGAGATGGGATAGGGGGTTTTGGGAGGGGAAACCAGGAAAGGGGATAACATTTGACATGTAAATAAAGAAACTATCTAATACAAAAGAAAAAAAAAGAAAAGAAAGGGAAGGAAATGGAGAAACTAGTGGAGTGAAAGCAACACGGCAGAAACCTTGGGTCCCAGTCCCCAAATGTGAAGTAGAGAAAAGGCACTGGCTTGTTCGACACACTTTGCCCTTCATTCAAGTGCAGAGAATCACATCAAAGGCCACCAAGACTTTTAAACAGGTGCTTTAAAAAAGCATGTTAAATAGTATCTCTGTCTCTTTAGAGCGTGGAGAGCCTATATAGCTGCATGAGATGGATGATCTAAAACAATGGAACTGGCAGAAAAAGCCTGTCTAGTAAGAACTCTGTGATCCTGGGGTGACTGTATCTTTTCAAAAGACTAAGTGAGTTCTCTAAATTAAATGCTGGATATAACTGAATGGAGCGCCATATAGACACTTCTTTCTTCTCCCCAGTACTGAGTCCTAGACATTGTCATAATTCATTTATCAGAAGTTTGTTCCCTTCCGGTTACATTCCTAAATCATTTATGCATCACCCAGAGTGTCTCTCAGAGTCATTATCAATTCTTTTTTCTTGCACACTTCATCAAACAGCATTTCCTTCCAACTACATTCAGGCTTTTTTCATGACACAACTATAATTAGGGAAGATCTGAACAATTATTTATAGATATCTACATTGTATTCAAAGATGTACGAGCTAAAATGTGTGATTTATTTATTTTTTTAGAAATGAAAGATGTATGCCAGGCAGTGGTATTTAATTCCAGCACTTGGGAGCCAGAAGCAGGTAGATTTCTGAGTTCAAGGCCAGCATGGTCTACAGAGTAAGTTCCAGGATGGCCAGGGCTATATTGAGAAACCCTGTATCAAAAAAACAAAAAACAACAACAAAAAAAGAAAGAAAGAAAAAAAAAGAAAAAAGAAAAAATAACTGAAATGAAAGGTATAAGGGACCTGTCTATCCACCTCTATTACCACCATGCTAAGAATTATCTTAAGGAGTCAAAATAAAATAACATTGAGAAATATGTAGGAGATAAATAATACATCTGCTGCTGAAGTACTAGAGAGAGTGTGTACAGGAAAGGTACAGTCTCCTCCCCTGCCAGAGATTCCTTCTGTGGAGGTAGGGCTTAAAAGTAAGGGAAACAAAGAAATGGAGAATGTTTTCCCAAAGTGAGAGTTGATAGATTACAGAGTGATCAGTAATGGTTCCTGCATGTGCTGCTAGGCAACCACTCAATATGGAAAAAATATTTGGTAAACACTTCACTTGTCTCAATGTTTCAAAAGTTAAATATTTACCAGGGGATCATTGCTAGAGAAAAATGCTAAAGACGAAACATGACCCTGAAAAAGGTAACTATAGTCATTTGACAATTCGAAAAGGAGAAAGCAATTAAAATGTATTTCTTCTCTAGGTTAGCCTGCAAGTGTGATGATTATTGGGACAGAATCCAGAAATAGGTTTCTTTGTGTATTTTCATGGAGATATGTTTTATAATACATCTACTTCTGTTGCTGTAGATTACATTTTCTGAAGATGGTCTGATCAATGCATCCCATCCCATTTGACTTTCTTATAACTTGTGTTGAAACCCGTCCATGGAGAGTTGAGATTGTTGTTTGCTTTCACTGCATACGGGCCAAACTTAGAGTCAACTGCGTAGCAATTAGCCTGTAATCTAGGATGCAAAAG
Organism: Mastomys coucha; assembly: GCF_008632895.1. Taxonomy (NCBI): domain Eukaryota; kingdom Metazoa; phylum Chordata; class Mammalia; order Rodentia; family Muridae; genus Mastomys; species Mastomys coucha. The sequence continues at coordinate 173,643,669 of NW_022196905.1, read as the reverse complement.
ACAGCTGAATTTTTAATTTACTGTCTGGTTTTGGCCCCTAGCCACAATGGTGTGAAAAGATATAGATCATCCTATATAGAAAGTTTACATGGAGAGTCCCCAAAATATTAATTGGAGGCCAAACTGTCACTGTCATTTCTAAATGTATGGGTAAAAGAGGCTTTGTACGCAACCAACATAGTCATGAGCATAGAGCCCTCCTTCTGAGGCTCCAGACATCAGCAAAAGACAGTGCCTACAATTCTCAATTCCCAACCCACAAGCTCTCCTTGCATTGCAGCACTAAATTATTGAGTAATTTGTTGCATAGCAACTGTACCTAGAAAATATACGAACCAAGTCGTTGTACCTACATATATGCTAACTCTTCGTATATTAGAATTTATCTGTAATTCACGAATAATCTCACCTTCAAAACAATGGAAACTCAATTACAAAATAGCAGACTAGTAAATCTGCCAAATTTTATGATTTTTTAAAAAAATTTTACCCGTGTGCCCAAAGTGTGGAATCATTTTCTTGATTTTGGGAAGTAAACAGTAAAGTAGACAGCATTAAAGGGCACAGGGATGCCCCTTGTCCCTGGAGCCTTGTCTGTACCTGACCTGAGTGCTGGATAACCGCTCCAGGTACCTGTTCAAGTCTGCCTTGTGCCAGAGTCAGAACTGTCTTCCAAGAGATACAGCAACTAAGATTGGCCATGACAGAAGATAGTCAAGTGCTGTAGACCTGGGTGTGGTTGCTGGTATGGGCTTCACAGAAGTAAAAGAAACTTGTCCTTAAAAGTCGTATTGAAACTATATAGTCTTAGAGAGTGAGAGAGTCCGGATTCTATGACCCTCATTAGTACTCTTGCTTTTAAACTTCTGACACTTTCATTGAATCTTTGAATGAAACTTCTTTTTCATAAATTTCTAGTTTCCCTGACTTTTCGGTTTTGAATCTATGCATGACTAAGACTGTCTTATGAACAATGTGTGTAAAAACCCTTGGGATCATGAAAGGCACCGAATGTCCTGGTCCTTCAGGTCATATGATCTACCTTATTTTCCATGGTGTTTAATAATAGATTACCCGAGACTGGGTAACAAAATGAGCCAAAATGTATTAACATACAGTTTTATTAAATTCTTTTATTTATTTACATTCCAAATGTTGCCCCCCTCCTGGTCTTCTCTTCTAGAGTTCTCCACCCTCTCCTCCCCCCCTTTGCTTCTGAGAGGGTACTGTTCCTCATAACCCTTACTCACCCCCAGCTACCCCCTCACACACCTACCCATTTCACTTCATCTCCCAGCTTCCCCTTTCCTGGGGCATCTAGTTTCTGCAGGATCAAGTACATCACTGAGGCCTGACAGGGCAGTCCTCTGCTACATATGTGCCTGAGGCCATGCACCAAAAAGCAGCCCCTGTATGCTCTTTGGTTGGTGGCTTAGTCTCAGGAGCACTGAGGTGTCCAAGTTAGTTGATACTGTTATTCTTCCTATGGGGTTGCCATCCCCTTTAGCTCCTTCAATCCTTCCCCTACCTCTTCCATAGGAGTTCCTGACTTCAGTTCAGTGGTTGGCTGTAAACTGTAAGTATCTGCATCTGTCTTAGTCAGCTGCTGATAGAGCCTGTCAGAGGACAGTCATGCTAGGCTCCTATCTACAAACACAGTATGGCATCAGTAATAGTGTCGAGGTTTGAAGCCTTTGCATGGGTTTGATCACAAATTGGGCCAGTCCCTGGGGATGGCCTTTCCTCTAGTCTCTGCTCCATTTTTCTCCATGCCCTTCCTTTAGACAGGAACAATTCTGGGTCAAAGACTTCGAAGATGCATGGGTGGCTCCATCTCTCTACTGCAAGCCCTGTCTGTCTACTGGAAATGGTCACTCCAGATTCTGTCTCCCCACTGTTGGGCATTTGGCTATTTGTTAAGCTATTTTCCCTCTTGGAATATTTTGCGATTCTCTTTCCTCTTCCCGACCCTGAGCCCCCTTGCCTTCCTACCATTCCTGTTGTATGATGACTCAACAAAAAGTTTACACCAGAATCATTTTAACTTAGATTTCTTGATGCGTCTCTCTCGACCGGCAAAAAGGATGCGACTCTTTGAGCTCTCCTTCCTGCAGGTTTATTCAGGATCTTTGAAAGACTTCTGACTCCGGGGAAAAGCCCTCGCAGGCTTAAGTACTCCTGCCCAACCACCCCCTGGGAGCAGATAGGCCACTCTTATACGAAAGCAGGTGCGACTGGCAAGCACAGCCAATTAAGGACTTGCTTGTCACTGAGAGCGCTCGCTGTCGGGGGAGCCTGCGCCATCTTTAAAGCGTGGCACACAGCAGCTCTCCACAATTTCTCAACTAACTCCCCATCCCCACTTAAACAGCCCCATTGAGTCCTGGAAGTCTCTCACATCCCATGTCTCTGGGACTTTCACCTATGATACAACTCATAGGTTGTTAGAAGTTTAACAAGAAGGAAGTCCCAAGTGAGAATGCTTCATTCAATCCCACTTAGAAGGGGGAAGAAAATAATCATGGGGGTGGAGCAGAAGGAGGGAGGTTCCTGGGTGACTAGGAGGGAAAGGGGGCAGGATCAGCTATGGGAGGGGGAAGCCCAGAGGACACAGGAGAATGAATGAAAATATGCAGCTGCAGGGGGTGGGGTTGGGGAGTTGGTTGAGAAGTCTAATGTTAACATGATTCTGGTGTAAACCTTCTGTTGAGTTATCAAACAGCAGGAGGCATCACATGGTAGGAAGGCAACGGGCTCAGGGTCGGGAAGAGAAAAGAGAATCGCAAAATAGTCCTACAAGAGGGCAAACAGCTTTATAAGATTATGGTACTAGCCTGTGAATGCATAACCATAGTAACCTCCATATCGTTTTTTTTTGGGGGGGGCGGTGTTTGAGACAGGGTTTCTCTGTGTAGCTCAGGCTATCCTGGAACTCACTGTAGACCAGGCTGGCCACGAACTCAGAAATCCGCCTGCCTCTGCCTCCCAAGTGCTGGGATTAAAGGTGTGTGTCACCACTGCCTGGTTTTTTTTTTTGGGGGGGGGGTGGATATCCTCCATATCTTAAGTCCCACTTTCCAGTACCAACATGATAATGATTAAATTTCATCACGAACTTGGGCAAGGACAAACACTCAATTAGAATGTCTGTGAAACATATATTCCTCCATTTTTCTTCTTTCTCAGGGTATACTTGCCTTCTTTAATGGTATCCTCTCTCCTTAAAACAGATGCCTGTGAAAGAATTCATTTACATTTCTCAGAACCTATCTTTTAGGGAGCAGGATCAGCTATGGGAGGGACAGTGGACCAATAGATTAAAATGAGTTAATAGCAAAACAGTCTCGAAATATTTAATTTATTCTAACTTTTATAAATGAACATTCTGAAAATGTAAAAAATAGGGTTAGTTATTACTTGATATTTTATATATGTGATGGATGTGAAAATCCTACTTCCACAGAAGAAATTTCTGGGTGGAGAGAAGAGTGTGTCCTTTCTTGTACACCCACTCTCTAGATAACATATTCATCTTTTATTCTTTGTCGACAAATTGGCAGTCTCAGCATGCTCTGCCATGAACTCAGGAGGAGCAAACCAGGTTGATTGTTGAGCTAGGACCTCATTTGTCTTATGTAAATGAGTAAGGAAGGACTCTTTTATTTTTTATAGGTTATGAACATGTGTTGTGTTATGTTATGATGTTTGACATTAAAGTATTAACATTTTTTACAGACTTGAGAAATGTTAGCCACCTAGTTAAGTACTCAGAATTACTTTTCTTTGATCAATCAAGCACATATCTTTGTTCAGGAACAATATACTGATACTAGTTGTATAAACATTTCAGTTTGCAGAGAACATAGAATTCGTCCACTGTTCTACATGTTTTAAATGGATTAAATGATGGATACTGTAAACAAAGGATGGTTACAACTCCCCTAAAACATTACCTAGCAATTTTTTCTTTTAAAACTTGACTCTGGAATTGACATTCTTTAACAAAGTAGAAAGAAAAGGAAGTACATCACTTTGTTTTTGCAAAATAAAACAATACCATTCTTTTTCTAGTTTGTTTCTAAACTTCTTCATAGACTAAAGTTGCCTAAAGTTTCAGGATTTCATTTTGAAGCACTCAATGTATAAGCAGACCACAAATTATTTGAGGTGATTGACAGTATCCATGGAGTCATAGCGCAGTGAAACTCTCAACTCTGTCAGTTGGCCATTGCCACACCTTTTGTACGTGACAGATAATATTGATATGGAGTTCTCAGTAAAGATATTATCATCTGCAGTCAATGGGCTCAAGTGGACCTGGGTTCCTTCCGTATCATCAGTTTATCTTTTGAGAAATTCCACACCTGACTTTGGCTTCCTTGTTGTGCTTTTACTCTATAATACCTACTTCTCCTGTCGTTATTGGTGCTCTTGACACCTCTCAGTCACTCATCTCTAGCATGTGTATAGGCATGGGTTAGGACTTTTGGTTCAGATAGAAGTGACTTTGAATATCACCCTTACCTCTTATGACCTAGTGATGTGACTTAGAACTGCTTAATTATCTGATCCTTACTTTTTCAGGTTTTCTTCCATCTACATAAGTAATTCTGATGTAGGAATTAAAGAGCCAATAGAGGATGATAAGCTTGGCACACACCCTCTATGTAGTGAGCAAAAGGAGCACCTGGCATTACTTGTAATTGTAATTATTTTCATATTCTTTACTATCATCACCAGCCAGAACATTTCTGCATCTTACCTACCTCTTAGTCTAAGCCAGTAAGAGATTGGATTATGATCCTACCAGTGCCTCTCCATCTCCTCTTACCCCTTAACTGACAGACCATGCACCACCTTGTCACTAAGTACCACAGTACTTGCCATCTTTAAGTAGGAGGTGATTGTTATCTATCAAAAAGGAAGCTTTTGGCAGTTGATGGCTACTGAGAGAGGGACAGTCCATTTTCTTCAAGAGTGTAACATTTGATGAGGTAACCATGTTCCAGAAGGAGGCCATACATATGAATATATGGGTGGCACAAATTGGACTCCATGGGTGAAAGTAAAAGAGGACACAAAGTTGGAGATCTAGGTATGGGGAGGTAGATGTAGGAAGAGTTTGGGAGTCAGGTGAATAAGATCAGAACACTTTGTATGAAATTCTGAAAGAACTAATCAATTCTTAAAAGTCACATGCTTCTATTTATTGCCCCCAAAGAATCATGCTCAGTGCATAAGACAAAATATAATCCAAATTAATAAGTTCTTAAGTCTTCTAATAGTTTAGAAGCTACAAATCCATATCTCACAGGACTCAGGGCAAATTCTTAATTGTTGGCTCCAATACACAAATTCTTAACTGTGGGTACAAGTTACATGCCTCCAAAATCTAATTGTGCAGAAGAAACATTCCCATTTGCAGGAAGGAATAATCAATCCAAAGTAAGACCAAAGTCTAGCAAGAGCATTGCTACTGTTTCTGCTGGAGCTCTGTCTACAGTATCTTGGGCTTGTGATAAAACTGACTGGGCTCAAAAAGGCTTAGCTAGCACCATCCATCCATTTCTGCTGTCAATAGCATGTGTGGCCTCTCTTTTAGGCCATCCCATCCCATACCTTCTGACATCTTAGATCCAACGAAACTTAGGATTTGCCACAGCTTTTCCAGTGATTTTTAGAACCGTCATTTAGGGATTCAACTCAAATTGTTTGGCATAAAGCTAGTCACTGAAGCCATGAATCAAGTCTCAGTGGCCACTTCTGTGCTGGGTAGTTTTAGGCCAGCTTGACACAAGTTAGAGTCATCTGGGAAATGAGGTTATCAGCTAAAAAAAAAAACAAAAAACAAAAAAACAAAAAACAAAAAACTCCACAAGATCAGTTGGTGGGCAAGTCCATTGTGGATTTCTTTAATTAATTATTAACATGGCAGCATCCAACCTTTAGTAGGTGGTACCACCACTTGGATGGTGATTCTAGGTGCTATAAGAAAGCAGACTGAGCACTAGGGAGACAACCAGTCAGCTGTGTTCCCCTGTGGAGTCTGTATCAGTGCTTGCCTCCAATCTCATACTGGAAGTTGTGCTGTTTTCTTTTACATGTACATAGATTTCTTGGAGCACAGACATAGCATCTTCTATAGAATTCATTTTAGCTGACCTAAACAAGACATTTCTCTAGACAATTGTATTTGAGCCAAACCTTTAGTTTGGATTATCTTCTCTTAAATAAATTTGAGTCTTCACAGAATGGAGCTTACAATAGGTAGACTCTTTCTCTCAGAGTGTCTTTCCCATCCTCTTAGAAGAGTTCAGGAGGCTCCCTTTTAATGATGTTGACCTCTTTAGCAATTATAGCTCCTTCCTCAGCACCAGCTTGAATTCCATCTTACCTCGAAATGACTTCAGCCAAAAAAAAAAAATAGCCCATTACCTTTAAATTTGACTTAACTTAAAGAATGCAGGTATAGTGTAATCAAAATATTGCCTCTCATCCAGTTCCTGAAAGAGTTTTTGATATCCATTGAAAACCAATGAGGTGAACTGGCACTCTCTGCCTTACTTTTACTATTCTTGTTTTGCAAGTTCTTACCATAGCACATTAATCTCTTCTTCCAGTGTTCCAGGTCTTTTATAGTCAACACTCTTCTGTATTCTAAGCACAGAAGGTTCCAAAGGCCCGGGAACCATATGTCTAACACAGCAATAGCCCCACTCCTGTTACCAATTCTCTGTATTGGTTATATTGGGATATCTTTGAGAACTATTGGGCCTTTCTCTGGTTTTGATGGGTTTGGATTGAGAAGGACAAACTGGGAAAACTTTGGGGTTCTCGTCTTGTGAGTTCAAAGAATAAAATTCATGGGCCGCAGTTGGTGACTTTTAGAGAATTTACTCTTAATTCGTAGGTGAGAGAAAAAAAAATATATATATATATATAGAGAGAGGAGAGGGTGGGATTAGAACTCCTAGACAGCAGGAAATGTCTCAGGAAACAGGGGGCCATTAACCTGCTAGTTTGAGCTTTCAGTGGGACTTATGGAAGAAACTTGGGTGAGGTCTTGAGAGCTTGGAGTTATAAACCAGCTGTTCCAACTGAACTCTGAGATATCCAGGTGCCTCATCTCAATTTAGTTACAAAGCCACATGTAGCTCTAGACAGAGATTCAGGAAGACAATAAGAAAACAGGCCCCAGACCACTCTTTAGGAATCCCTGTCTCCCAGCAAGGACATTCTCAGAGCTGGGGGTTCTTGTTCCACCAGAGCAGTTTCTGTCTCTTGATATCATAAGATCTCTGCTGTCATGATAAAATATAGTGAGAAAAACAACTTAAGGAAGGAAGATTTTATTTTCTCTAACAGTTCAAAGGACAGGTGCTTGTGGTGGGGAAATCAAGGCAGCAAGATATTGAAATTGCTCATCACATTGCATCTCAGTAGCATCCAAGGGAGTGATGTATGTCTGTGGTCATCTCATCTTATCCTTTTTAGACTGTTTTCTTACCCAATCCAGATAGTTCTAGAAGGACAATACCCTTAAGTCTATCTCCCAGAAGTCTCTCTAGAGCTCATCAAGTTGACAGTTAAGATTATCCACCATATACATCTACACAATGGAGTACTACTCAGCTATTAAAAACAATAAATTTATGAAATTCTTAGGTAAAT
>NW_022196905.1:173618957-173635400 GCF_008632895.1 Mastomys coucha | reverse complement strand
TTTTTTGGAGGGGAAACTGGGAAAGGAGAAATTTACATGTAAATAAAGAAAATATCTAATAAAAACAACAACAACAAAAAAAAAACAAAAACAAAACAAAAGATTATCCACCACAGCCACCATCGCTCTGTGCCTACACTTATTTTTCCTTGTCCTTTCCTCAACATCACTTTACCTATAATAGAAGAAAATCACAGTCTATATTTAAAGAGCCCCAGAATTAGAACTAGGAATAGACCTTCAGTAATATCATGCTTCCTGTATGTATGATGCCCTGAGTTTAATCCCTAGCACTGAAAAAAAAAAGTATATTTTCTTCTGGCCATGATAAGACTGCTGTGGTTTATAATCACAGCAGCTGTGGTTGCCTGCACAAGACCTACACAAGATGAAGCTGGTCAACATGCTGGTACGGGGAAGAGGCATGGATTCCATGAGTCAACTAACTAAGAAGCTATGGACAGCTGATGCGTTTAGGGGTGATAGAATGAGGTTTCTTCAAGTTATGACTCCTGGTATCTTGACCACACTCCAGTGGATGGACCCAAACCCTGGTGTATATGGAAAAGCCAAATTGATTCAACAGGTTATTAGGAAAAAGAAAGAGGAGCAACATTCAAGGAAGGGTGAATAGGAAGGCCATGATGATGTGAGAGAAGTTGAGAGGAGAGTGGTATGATCAAAATGGATGTATTAAATTCTGAAATAATTAATAAAATATTCATAAATACATGTATTTATGTTTCCAAGTATTTTCTTTACCTTATCCATACACTATCTCTTTATAGCTCAATTTTTGTATTACAAAATACTTTCTGAGAAAAAATTATCTTCCCTTCTTACTTGAGAGAAAACTCCCCAGTGTACAAACACAAAATAACCATTCAGTATCTCTTTCTAGTGTATGACACGCAATGGCTTTAGCTCCACTGCTCTGTTAAAAGACTCTATTCTCTGTGGAGGGATTTCTTTTAAAAAGCTACTTTTTTGCTTTTGCCACAAAAATAAAAACCTGTCTCTGTGAAGTTTGTTGGTTCAAATGGACACACACACAAAAAGCTCAGTGGCAGAAGGGGAAAAAAAGAAATAAATAATGAAAATTACATACAGTCTTAGCTTGTTAAAAGGACAAGTTGAAATAAATCTACAGAAAATAACCAATCAGGAAAAATAAGCTGTTCTTTACAAGGGAAGTTGGCAGTCACAGAATAAAATCCATAGCAAAGAGTTGATGGCTCCAAAGGTGACACAAAACACAGGCCTCATGTCTCGGGGCACTTTTGTATAAAACATTTTTGGTGTTTTGGGGCTAACTGCAAGGGAAACTAGGTATAAAGCAAAGCTCTGCTAACTGTGGAGAGCGAGCCAGGTCTGGCTATGTTCTCTCAGGAGCCTCATGAGCTGAGATGTTCTCCAGCTAACTGTCAAGGAGATACTGCAAACACCTGACGGGAGATGCCACAGGAAGATGAGCCCAACGTTTTTATCTCTGACATTTCCTCAAGGAAAAAGCTGGGAACTGATAACAGTAAACCGAAAAGCCAAAGAAAGCCTTTAGGCAAAGCAGATTGTACTGCTTTACTTCACAAGCAAATGTCAGGTTTCTTCTACCTTAGAAGAATGTGCGTTCATTTGTAGACTTTTGAAAATACTAAGTAAAATGTGGTTCTTGAAAATTATAGGAAACCATATTTTGACACGTAGTCCTATTAGCTGTAATGTTGTAGGAATTTTTCTTGACAACTTAGAACTTTCATTATTTCCTGGTTAGAATACAAATAAACACCAATGCATAGTAGGCCCTTTATCATTGTAGCTATATTTAAGTTAATCTTTGATGTCCCTGTTTTCTGGAATTCTAGATGTAAGGGGACTAAAAATTTCTGTAGTGAATTGTCATGTTTAGAAATGAAACAATTCTCATTTAGTAAGATTCCAAGTTTATCATCACCAACACCATCCCCATCATCCCCATCACCATCCCCATCATCACCATCCCCATCCCCATCATCACCATCACCATCCCCATCATCCCCATCATCATCCCCATCATCCCCATCACCATCCCTATCATCACCAACACCATCCCCATCATCTCCATCATCATCCCCATCATCCCCATCATCATCTCCATCATCACCAACACCATCCCCATCATCCCTATCCCCATCTCCATCATCACCAACACCATCCCCATCATCACCATCCCCATCTCCATCATCACCAACACCATCCCCATCATCACCAACACCATCCACATCATCCCTATCACCATCCCCATCATCCCCATCACCATCCCCATCATCACCAACACCATCCCCATCATCCTCATCCCCATCCCCATCATCACCAACACCATCCCCATCATCCCCATCCCCATCCCCATCATCACCAACACCATCCCCATCATCCCCATCCCCATCCCCATCATCATTACTATTGTGATTTTGGAGACTCTGCTGTCCTTGAACTTGTCTCAACTTCTCTGGTACTGTGAGTAAGGGTATGTGCTAACATGCCTGGCTTGCATTGTTTATATTCTGATTTCATATTAACCTCTTGAATGTGCATACATTTTGATCATGTAATGAGAATTTGAATGGTGAATGATTTGAAAAACGGGTCTTATAATTTGTCCCTGTATCTGTAATAAATAAATAAATGAAAACTTTTTCTTTTCTTTTTCCTTATACAGCAGTTGGGGCATAGGAAATGATCAGTGAATGCCTGCTAATTTAATGAACATGGAGGGAATGATTAGAATCTAGTTCTAGAACACACACCGCATTTTCCTTCCTAATAGCCTAACTGTATATCAAGGTTAGCCTACACATGCTTATTTGGAGTCTGGAATCTTGTAAAAGGCTTCAATGACCTAATTAAGCCATTAATGCATTTCTGTTATATCCCTTTTAAGTTTGTAACTTGTTGAGTCTCTGTGATCTCTCTCTTTTTCTCTCCATTAGCACACCTCCTTGAGAGTGGAGGCAGAAAAAATTAAAATGTAAAATGCAAATCTGTGTATTCTTAAATCATACAAATCCTTAAGTTTGGGTTGTGAACCAAACTTCTGCTATAAGTGGACTCATCTGAAATCATATTTGGCTCTTGACTTTCTTGGGTGAAAGCTTTTCTTCTGAGCCTTTATGTGTGGCATACAAATAATGACTTATTTTTAGTGCCATAGATAGGGATGTTATTCTATTTTTGAATAACAATTATCAAACCATTTTTTAAAATGTACCTCTGCATTTGCTTAATCATAAAAATATGTTCTGCTTTCTTAAGTAAGTGTTTGAGACACATAAGGCTGTAATGTTGCCGTACCCATGAAGGACACTTGATAGTGCTCAAGGATCTTCAACTGTACTGTTACAGTTTAAATCCGATGTTCAACTGTACTATTACAGCTTAAATCTGAAAGGCTCTGCTAATGTCTCGTAAGTTAGAGGCTTGGTCTGCAGATGGTGGTGCTATTTGGAGGAGGCGGTATCTAGAATTTGGGTAGGTAAGAGATAGCTGAAGAAAGTAGATAATGTCCTGGAGACCTGTATCTTGTCCCCTGGCTCTTGGCTCTAGAGAAAATAGATTCTATGTGCCTCAATGTTCTACCACCTGCCTTCCCATGTCCTTCCTTAGTCCTCTGAGAAGGACTAAGAACTATTGACAGAAATATCTGAAACTCTGATGTAAAATAAGTCCTTCTCTTCTTGATCTGTTTATGACAGATACCTAGTCACGGTAGTGACGGATGTACTCTTCTCTATGTGAACTTTAGAGCATCCTTACACATAAGCCAGGGAAAACATTTTAGAACTGAATAGATTGAATCTGAAGAATGTTCAGCAACTGCCAGCTGGCATGTGGTACAGGCTTTGTCCAAACCATTGGGTTGACCTTCTAAGTCCTTCTTCAATAATGCATTAGAATTGCCAGGACACCATTTAAAGATTCAATATTCTTGAAAATAAATCTATCCCACACTCTCTCTTGTTTGGTTAGCACTTATGTAGGTAAGTGCTTTGAAGTTGTTTCCTTCATTCAGTGTTGTGCCTCTGAGTCAGATTTGGTTCTGTTTGGGTAACATTCTTGCTCAAAATATTCAAATGGTATATTATCTCCTCCTGGTATAGATCTCTAGGCAGGGAAAGTGGCAGAGGGTGACTGTCTGTAAACACTGGAAAGAGACCTATGGATGAGACAAATGACTGGGAGTGGACATGGCTGTGAAAATGCTCATTGAGGTTTTCATGAGAATGTCTCTGCTCGGCACTGCATTCCACATGTGCTGGAGATGCCCCATCAGCAAGATGCTCTTCTCGGAATGCCCTTAGCACTTGTTCTCAGCAACACGTCTCAGTGCTTCTCTTGCTCATCACTTCAAGTTAAACTACTGCAGTCACTGCTCTCTGTGCTGGGATTAGACAGTCATGGTGGCAGCTGTGGAGTTTTGGAAGATAATGTGCTGTTCAAATGCAACCCCAAAATCAATTACCTCATTAATTGCAGATTCTGATAGCTTCAAGAAGCAGATCATGATGAAATGAAGGAGACTGGGTTATTTCAATACAATGTCTTAAAAAAAAAACTATCTGAAAGAGAGAATGCTTAAATTAAGACCAAAAGGAACGAAGGATACAGTTAAAAGAACATTCCACACTGCAAACCAACAGGACCAAAACTGTGGGCAGGAAAAGGCTCTTTGTCTAATTCCTTCTGTCAGTTGAGTTGGGACACAGTAATGGAAGGGAGAGAAGGAGAAGCTCTGTGGAAACTTGTGGGGCCCAGATTGCACCATGAACTGCCTTATTGTGTCTGGTTTTGAGATCATTGAGAGCAAGAAGAGAAAGCAATGTGAGAACATTTCAGAAAGAAAAGAAACGAATAATCATGTCTGAAGAGAGATAGGCAAGACCAGGTTGGAGATTCCTGGGATAGTTCAAGGGTAGTTGAAGGAGTGTCAGAAGTTATGTAGCTCAATGGTTGACTGCTTGCCTAAGAAACACAAGGTGAGGCTCTGGTTTCAATCTCAGTATCACACACACAGACACACAAACACACACAACACATACACACAGTTTTCAAAATTTCCTTTTATGTTCTTAAAGCATGTTGGTGAAATTTTTACTTATATGTTGCATCTTTATAAACATGTACATATCAGAAGAGATGTATGGAGAAAGATATCTTGGATTTTGAACTAGTATAATTTTGTCTGTGAAGACCTAGGACAATAGACTATGGCAAACCTTGAGGAGCTCCATTTTAAAGAGAAGATATGGAACAAGGAGACTGGTACAATGAAGATGTGAAGGCAAGTTGGTGATACATGAGGTGAGGCAGAGAAAGATGCCCAGTGGTAGAAATGGATACTAGGAAGCAGGTTCATTGGCAGGACTCATCTCATGATTGTGGCTCTGTCCCGGAAACATGAATACTTTCTTCCTTGACTACTATGCTCCTCTTCACACTCTCCTCCACTCTACAGGGAGCAACCTAGAGAATCAGTCAGATTATCATCCTCAGAGGCAAATGAAGATGTCTTCCTTCACCTGGCTTTTTGCCAGTAGCTGAGTTTAGAGAAATGGTAAAAATGTTTTATTATATGCCTATGATAATAAGACAGAATGATGTCTGAAGGGTTTCTGGGGTGGGCTCATATTTATGTCTGGAATGAGAAATTAAGTAAAACCATAATCTCTACCATCTTCTGACTTGGAAATATGTGTTAGGGTTTAGTAGTTGATGTCTCACACTGTTTACTGTGTGAGTAAACTGACAAGCTTCACTGTAATATCTTTGTACACATATATCATTATATTTGCTCTCAGTATATCCAATTTTTTAAATTAGGCACAAAGAACTTGGAACTAAGCAGATGAATCTAGTGTTGAAGTCACAGCTCCCCCAGTTTTATATTACTCAAATGTAGGCACATCATTCCATATTTTGGATCCTAATTTCTCAATGAGAAAATCATCCCTATGTGATAGTCAACTGTTATCATGGTCCCATGATTTAAAATGCAGAAGAAGCAAGTGATGAAGGACACCCCACTTTTGTTAGCAGGAGTCAATTGAGAGAAAACACAGGTGTAGTTGTTTGAAGAGGAATGGTCCCTATGACACATGTGTTTTAATGCTTAGGATTAGGAGTGGCCCTATTAGGATGTGCAGCTCTGTTGTAGTGGGTGTGACCTTGCTGGAAGAAGTATGTCACTGTAGAGTTGGGCTTTGAGATATCCTATGTTCAAGCTATGCCAGTGTGGCACACAGTCTTCTTCTGCTGCCTTCAGATCAAGATGTAGATGTGTCAGCTCCCTCTCCAGCACTGTGTCTGCCTGAATGCTGCCATGCTTTCCACCATGACTTTAATGGACTAAACCTCTGAAACTCTAAGCAAGTCTCAATGAAGTATTTTCCTTCATAAGAATTGACATGGTCATATTGTCTCTTAACAGAAATAAAATCCCAACTAAGACAACAGAGTAACGTTCTAGTTGTATAGAAAAGCACCATAAATCAAATGTGCTGTATGTTTAGGCTCAGTGCCCATTTCCCGTCAACCTTTAAATTTCAGATATATCATTTTACTCTTTGGTCCAGATCTGTTTACTTTCTAGAGCTTGGTGGGTGGGTTCATGGGTAGCCAGGAGTGAGGGTGACTATCAGAACTAAGGTCGGGGATGAGATACGAAATGCAGGCTTGGGCTATGGACAATGTAGAAGTATCTGCTCTGTGATAAAAATCTAAGGGCTATCTGAAGGGTTAGAGGGAAGCTACAGTAAAACATCTGGGGGTGCCTCTGAGAAGCTGGGCAGAGATTGCCATAGACTCAGAAAAGTCTGAAAAGCTTTTGAAATGTTCCTTTCTTAGTTTGGAATTCAGGTGACTAGGACAAAGTGGGTCTATTATTCAAGAGGTGCACCTTGCACAATAAGACAAGGAAAAAAGAACCTGATTCTAAATTCTATCTGTTTCCATGTAGATTTCTGTCCTGCCCCCTGAATTAGTATCCCTCCAGAGAGGAAAAGACATGTCCATGAAACTCAACAGTGCACTCCTTCATCCTATATGCTAGAAGGATGCTGATGTTGGCAATTCCTTTTCACTCTTCTATGTGTTAAGCCTCATATATGATATGATACTGCTATTTTTTTTTTGCTTTTTTGTATATATGTAGTAGGTATTTATGCATGTGTAATATTCAATATGCATTCACGGTTGCTAATGTGCATGCATACTTGCCATGGCACCTGTATAAAGGGCAGAGGACAACTTGTGGTGTTTCTTGCCTTCCTCCTTGTTTGAGACAGGATCTCTTAATGGCTTGCTGCTATGTATAGCTAGCTAGTCCACATGCTTTCAGTGATTCTCTTGTCTCTGTCTCCAATTTTTGCCTAAGGAACACACTGGGGTCGTGGACATCGAGCTTCCTTGTCCCGCTTTTACTTGGGCTCTAGGAACTCAAACTCGGACATTCACACTTGTGCAGCAAGCACTGTGCCCATTGAGCCACCTTCCCACCCTTCACCATTTTTCCTTTACATAAAAATTCTGGATCCTGTTTCCATCAATGCAATTCACCATTTTGCTGTTGTGTTGCTTTGGTAATCGTCACTCACATCTAGCCACTGTTTAATGAGTACTTTAATGTCAGCTTTCATAAGGAACTTGATACCAACTTAACTTCTAGCTTCATAGAGACCCTTTGTAGATGAGAATTAGGCTTCATTAGTGGAAGAGTTAGCATTTAAATTTAAAGAGGTTATAGCACTTTCTTGTTTTCTGTGGCTAGAGTGGAGTAACTTGCTCATTGCTACCTAGGTTTGTTAATTCCAGAGACCTGTATGACCTATGTGATCCCCATTGCTCAGGATCAGTACAGCCTTCTTCTTTTATTTTTCCTTTACAAGTGAGCATGAGCTCATTGCTCTTACCAAATTATTATTTTCTATTAGATGGGTATGAAGGAAAAGGAATTGATTGATCATACCACGGGCTCAATGTATTTCTGTTTTACTCTTTCATGGTTCTTTCCTCCAACACCAAACCCTGACAGTATTACTAAATATATTTCTTTATAGACATGTTCTTGTGGTCCTTAGAGAGAAAAAAAAAAGCCAAAACAGGCGCCTAAAATCCTTAGCATTTTAAAACTTGGTTCTTGGGAAGTTTCCTAAAGTATATTTTGACCATAATCACCAACATCCAGTCCCTTCCTTACTTACACAACATTATGTCCTACCTGTTTCATTTAATATTATCATTTTGCACTGCCCATATATTCTTTTTTGTTTTTTGTTTTTGAAATCCTCATATCCACACATACCATGCATAAAATTCACTTCGACAGTTTTTCTTACCACCTAGACATTGCAGTAGGCCCAATGCCAAAGAACTAGCTTTTTTTATTAGATGTTTTCTTTATTTACATGCCATACAATATCTCCTTTCCAAGATTCCCCTCCAAAAAAAAATAAAATAAATAAAAAAAAAAACAAACAAAAAACACAAAATCATGTTCCCTCCCTCCCCCTGTTCACTCCCTGACCCTTTTCTGCTAACTGGCCCTGGTATTCCCCTACCCTGGGGCATAGAACCTTCACAGGACCAAGGGCCTCTGCTCCCATTGAAAACCGACTTGGCCATCCTCTGCTATACATATGTTGCTGGAACCATTAGTCCTACCATGTGTACTCTTTGGTTGGTGATTTAGTCTCTGGGAGTTAGAAAGAGCAATTTGCAAATTCAGCTGGAATAATAAAAAACCCAGGATACCCAAAACTATTCTCAACAATAAAGGAAGCTCTGGTGGAATCACCATCCTGGACCTTAAGCTGTACTACAGAGCAATTGTGATAAAAACTGCATGGTATTGCTACAGTGACAGGCAGGTAGATCAATGGAATAGAATTGAAGATCCAGAAATGAACCTACAAACCTATGGCCACTTGATCTTTGACAAAAGAGCTAAAACCATCCAGCGAAAAACAGACAGCATTTTCAACAAATGGTGCTGTAGCATGTAGAAGAATGCAAATTGATCCATTCCTATCTCCTTGTACAAAGCTCAAGTCCAGGTGGATCAAGGACCTCAACATAAAACCAGATTCACTGAAACTAATAGAAAAGAAAGTGGGGAAGAGCCTTGAGCACATTGGCACAGGGGAAAATTTCCTGAACAGAACACCAACAGTTTATTCTCTAAGATCAAGAATTGACAAATGGGACCTCATAAAATTACAAAGATTCTGTAAGGCAAAGGCCACTGTCAATAGGACAAAATGGCAACCAACAGATTGGGAAAAGATCTTTAACAAACCTATATCTGGTAGAGGACTAATATCCAATATATATAAAGAACTCAAGAAGTTAGACTCCAGAGAACCAAATAACCCTATTAAAAAATGGGGTACAGTTCTCAACTGAGGAATGCTGAATGGCAGAGAAGCACCTAAAGAAATGTTCAACATCCTTAGTCATCAGAGAAATGCAAATCAAAACAACCCTGAGATTCTAGCTCACACCAGTCAGAATGGCTAGGATAAAAATCTCAGGTGACAGCAGATGCTGGCAAGGCTGTGGAGAAAGAGGAATACTCCTTCATTGCTGGTGGGAATGCAAGCTGGTATAACCACACTGGAAATCAGTTTGGCAGTTCCTCAGGGAACATAGTACTACTTGAGGACTCAGCTATACCACTCCTAGGCATATACCCAGAAGATGCTCCAACATGTAATAAGGACACATGCTCCACTATGTTCATAGCAGCCTTATTTATAATAGCCAGAAACTGGAAACAACCCAGTCGTCCCTCAACAGAGGAATAGATACAAAAAATGTGGTGCTTTTACATAATGGAGTACTACTCAGCTATTAAAAACAATGAATTTATGAAATTCTTGGAGAAATGGATGGATCTGGAGAATATCATCCTGAGTGAGGTAACCCAATCACAAAAGAACATACATGGTATGCATTCTCTGATAAGTGGATATTAGCTCAGAAGATTGGAATACCCAAAAATTCAATCCACAAACCACAAGAAACTCAAGAAAAAGGAAGACCAAATTGTGGATACTTAGTTCCTTCTTAAAGGGGGGAATAAAATACCCATGGAATGAGTTGTAGAGACTAACTATGGAGCAGAGACTGAAGGAAGGACAATCCAGAGACTGCTCCACCTGGGAATCCTTCCCATATTCAATCATCAAACCCAGACACTATTGTGGATGCCAGCTAGTGCTGGATGACAGGAGCCTGATATAGCTGTCTCCTGAGAGGCTCTGATAGTAGCCGATTAATAAAGAAGTAGAGGCTCACAGCCATCCATTGGACTGAGTACATTGTCCCCAATGAAGGAGCTAAGGACCCAAGGAGCTGAAGGGTTTGTAGCCCCTTAAGGCAAACAACAATATGAACTAACTACTTCTGTTCTCAGTTTGTTTGCCTAAAACCTGGAAGAAGTCCTGTGGTCAGAATTTTAGTGTAATTAATTGTATTAAGTTGCCTGTCTGATATTTTCTTGTGGGTATTATTTTATCCCTTTACAACATCATGGGCATTAATAAAATTTCCCACAATTTATAGTCATTACTTTAATAGATTTTTAAATTTCAAATCATTAATTTTATGCCAAATGTTCCTTTTATGAAGTACTTTGAACTTACTCAGAAATTGGAAGTATGAGATATTTTAAATCATTGCAATATCTGTCATTCATCTCAGAGCCAGTTATTAAGAAACTCTGTTTTCAGTTAATTTTAATTAAAAACATTTCTACTCAAAATACTGCTTAATGACAGATAATCGCTAACTTTGAATATAGTTATTTTTGCTAAGGGCAAAAGAGCTAAAACCATAAGTTATGATGGCAGACACATGGTTCACTGACAAAACTAGATAAAATATTGTTTCTGTCTTTCTGTCAGTTCTGATTCATTCATCTCTACCGTAATTCCCTAGGGAACCTTGTGTAAGTTATAGTTTTTAAAACATCCCTTATCACACTGAGCTCTGGCAGCCCACTGCTTGCTTACTGACCAGATTACTGCTCTGAAACAAGGAACAGAAAGAAACAGAGTTTTGTGTGAGCTGCACTTCAGATAGTCAGTGTCAATACAGTTTCAGATAACCTAAATATTTAATAGCCGTGAACCAATCTGGCTTGCATTGGATAGCTTACAATTTTACAACTGCAATATTGCAGGGTAGGTATAAAATGTCCACAGGGCTCATCTTTATAAATACATGCTCACTGTCTTTGCTTTACACACTTGTAGACTCCCAATCACCAGAGGCTGTCTGTATGAGATGGGATTGCTAGAGAATCCTTTGCTGCTGAGCAGGTTAATTAGAGATGTCAGTTTTTCCAGGATCCCTGTTTTCTAAATAGATATTATGTATAATGTTTCTAAGATTGCAGGTTTTTATCATGCCTCAGTATCCCTTTCCTCTAAAAAATAATAGTTATCTCAGGAACATGTTAAATTATAAAGATATTTTAAAATAATATTTTGTAAACAGATGGATTTCACTACCAAGCATCTTTTCCATTTAATTCTAGAACATTTCTGTAAGTGACCAAGGAGACAAGAATACATTGACTCTTCAATCTCTTCTATTAGTTTTGTTATTCCTCATGTGGACAATAGACAAGGAGATGGGAAATTGTAAAATACACCAGATATTTTAATTCAAAGAATGTTTTCATTGAAAGTTGCATAAAGGGTTCAGCTTATTTTAGTTGGTTTGGATTTTTTCCCTCTAAATATTTGTTATATTGTTTGAAGAACAAAGCACTTTGGTCATAGTTTCTCTATTCTCCTCTCTTCAAAAAAATAAAATGCAGAAAAAAATGTTCTTTCATACCTGTTCTAAATGCATCAAAATATTGCTAAAAAAATACATTAATTATTTTTAGGAGTGATTTTTAAGTGCGATTGACTCTGTGCATTATGATAGTTTTAATTTACATGTTTATTTATAGAAATTCTTGTTCCAAATAGATTTTAAGGAAGGAGTTTTAAGTTTTATAGGTTCCAAACTTACCAAGTTAAGATATGAAAATATTTTAAAGATGCCAAAGATAACTCAGAGCTAACCTGCCCCAGCACCAGTGCTCACAATGCTATAAGCACAGCATACAGTGTTGTACAATGGTGCATGCCTCACAGCACAAGCACCTTGCTACTTAACTACCAGGCCAGGTAAATAAGTAAGATTGTTCATGCTTTCAAAGAGCATGGTGCATCCAGAAGAAATGAGATAAATAAATGTATCCATAAACTATAAGGGAAATATAGTGGTCCAGTTCTCTAAGTAGCACTGCACAAAACATAGATTAGAGAAAACAAAGAATCAAATTTAATTTGAAACAACGGTTTTGTGGGTCCATATAAGACCCACAAATAGGAGCATATGGTTACATAGAATCATATTTGTTATTATATATTTTATGTAAGTACAATGTAAAAAGTCTAGTTCAGAAACTATACATCCTTTATGCCACAATCCTAGTTAGAATAGACAAAGCCAGTTTTTGTGCTTACTTATTTTTTGTTTGCATTAACTAGATCTTAACGAAAGGCAAAGATATATTTTCTCTATTCCATAAAGTATAAAAGGAAGGACCACTATCAACTATTTTGACAAAGACCATGTTATACTTACACCAAAGCTAGATAAAGGTAAATCACAAACTGATTCAGACTAATGTCCCTATTAAACATTGATACAAAAATTCACATAAAACATCTGTAAACTGATTCCAAGAACACATTGAAAAAAGATCATTCACTGTGAACAAATTCATTTCATTACACATATACTGGATTAGCTCAACATGTACAAGCCAGTAAATATTATTATCATCAAAATATATTAATGGAGTCAAAGACAGAAACTGCATGGTCACTTAAAAAGATGAATAAAAGATACCCTTGAAAAAATACAATATTATTTCATAATAAAAATCACAAAGGTACTGGGGGATGGAAGAGAAATACTTAAATATAATAAATATTACACATTACAAATTTGTATCCAACATTGTTCTAAATGTGGAAAGCTAAAAGTATTTCTGCTAAGATCAAGAACAAGACTAAAGTGTTCTCTCTCTTCATTCTTAGTCACTCTAATGCTTAAAGTCTCATGTTGATAGAAAAGAAAATCTAAGTGATACAGTGAGAGGAGGCAAAGCATCCGTATTTATATCAGATAGAATTCAGGCTGTAAATGACCCTGAAGACTCACTCCACCAGAAAGCTTTGTTCTGATGGATACCTTAAGCAAAGTGGCAGTTTACAATACAAACATAACACAACAAATCAGTAGCCTTTCTCTATAAAAGAATAACCATACTGAGGAAGAAAACAGAAAAATAATCCCAGACCCAATAGTCTCCAAAACAAACAAACGGAATGATTTGGAGTAAACCTCAGCAATGAAGCAAATGTTTTCTACTGTGAAAATGTTGAACACTAAACAAATAAACTGTAGAATGCACCAGGAAATTAGAAGGCTCCCATGCTTTTTGCTTAGAATAAGTAATGTTCTGAAGATGGCTATAGTACAGATTGAATGCAATCCCTATTAAAATTCCAGTGCCGTGCTTCAAAGAAATAAAACATTGAACTTTCAGATACAGTGGAATTTTAATTTAATGAAATTCGAAAGTCTAAGGATCGGCTAAACAAGGCGAATAATGCTGGACTACCACCAATTTAATATCAAATTATACTACAGAGCAATAATAACAAAGCAGCATGGTAGTGTGTCATTACAACTCACAATTATACAGGTGGTATAAACTGACCCTGGCTTGATGGAGGACAAGACACAGATAGAGTCAAGCGAGGTTGCAGTTACCTGTTTTATTTACAAAAATGTCAATGGTACACAACAGAGAAAAGAGAGTGTCTTCAACAAATGGAGTTAGACAAACTGGATATTCATATGTAGAAGAAAGAACTAGATCCATATCTCTCTTTGCACAAATATAAACTACAAATAGATCAAGGACCTTAATGTCAGAACTGAAATATTGTCAGAGGAAAGCACAGGGGCAAGGTTCAAAATCTAGGCACAAGCAAGGCCTTTCTGAATAGGACTCTGGTTGCTTGGGAACTAATATCAGCAACCATTAAAAGAGACAGTGTGAAACTTGAAAACCTTCTGTTCAAACAAGGAAACAACTGAATGAATTGTCTAGAGGATGGTAGCAAACCTTTTTATCTAGACATGACAAAGGATTATTATGTATAATACTCATATATCTCAAAAAGCAAACAACCCAAATCAATAAATGGGCTAATGACACTTCACAAAAATATGAAATGGCCCATAAGCACATAAGATACAGTCAGCCTCAGTAGCCATCAGAAAAATGCTAATCAAAACTATGCTATGATCTCATCTCATGCCAGTCATGTTGGCAGTTGTTAAGAAGTAACAGCAAATGCTGGTGAGAGCGTGGGAAGTGTGACTCTCTTACAAATTGCCAAGGGGCTCACATACTGGTGCAGCCGATATGAAAGTCAATAAGAAGATTTCTCAAAACATTAAAGACATGCCTATCATATGGCCCAACTATACCACTATTAGTTATGTACCCCAAAATCGAAGACAATGTTTCATGGAGATAATTTCATATAGATGCTTACTGTAGGACTACTCATAATAGCAATTGTTAATGACATTAAATTATGTATCTACCAATGGAGGAATAAATAAAAAAATATGATAAATATGTGATTGGATACTTTTAGCTCTAAAGAACATATACCATTTGCCAGGAATAGATTCACCTGAAATACCCATATTAAACAAGGTAAGCCAGACTCAGTTATCATATTTATCCTCTCATTTGTGGGTCTAAGATTTTATATACATAAATAAAATTATGTATATGAGATGAAAGTAGAATTGAAATTGTGTATGGGTCAATAGGAATAACTGAAGGGAAGATTGACTAAGATAGAAAGGAGAATGAGAGAAGGAAAGGGGTCATGGAGGAAGGGAAGGGGACATGAGCTTGTGTGTGCATAATGTAAAATGTAACAATTAAAGGAAGCCAGAAAATAAAAAAAAAAAGAACCCAGAAAATTGTTTTAAGGAGGGAATTAGAGCATAAGTAAAACATGGCAGAAACTATTGGAATCTTTAACACTGAGTAGATATACGAAGATATAGCATCTGTTAATTTTTTTTAGACATCAAAAGAACATTTTAACAATCAAATGTTGGAGGAACATTGTGGAGGTGATGTGGACATTCAGCAATGAGAAATGGATTAAACATGATGTACTATCTTAATTCTATTTTTGCTTACTATGGATTAGATTTTCCTGTTTACAGCCATGATATTTCAAATTATTCTCACTTGATTGCAATTATATTGTTTTTTCATTAAACAAATATAATACATGTACATGGTCTAATAAATGATGAAAGTGGTTGGATTCGAATGTTCTCATTACAGAAGAGTATGGTAGATCTTTTAGAACTATAAATATCCATTATTAATGCATTACACTCTTGTATTCAATGTTGTCCAAATCCCAAACACCTGGAATTATCTGGCTTTGTTATGCTGTCACAAATTGAGATGTGGCTTTGATATAACCTTCTTTTTGATATCTTCTGAGTAACTCCAAATAGTTCTCAAGACTCATCTCCTTGGAAGTTTAGCATTACCATGAAATGATCCCAGATGCCAGATCTGATAAAAGAGTCCTGGGTTCAAATATAGACACTATGACTCAGTGTGTTTGTGATCTCAAGTAGATGCTTTGCTGGTTTCTCCTCTGCAAAACAATGGACTTCTATATCTCATTTATAAGAATACAATTAGATAATACAGATAAAAATGAGCTCCAAATCAATAACTGGAAACTTAAAAGTTTTCTACCTGGACACATATTGTAAAATTCTCAAAATTATCCTTCTCATCCTATGTCAAAATCCCCATCAATTTCTCTTACAGAGTAACAGTAAATGATACGTTGGCCTACATATATGATAGGAAATCCAATGATGTTGAATTTTTCTTGTACAAAATCATCACATGTAGTTCATCCCCACTGAGGTACACGATGTTTCCTAACTACCCATTATTAAACTGAATTTCTATCATTTATGAAATATATCAGTTGTAAAAATAAGAAGATATACCTAATTTGAGTGTGACTCTTATATTTCCTGGAAGTCACTGGAGTATATTGGGTGACAAATTAAATCTATTCAGCTTCTGATGCCTATCAACGGGACAGCAGGATGAGCAACTGGGCTCTGGACTCCACTGTCTTAGTGATTGGTACCAGTTTATTAAAGTATTCCAGCTGACTTAAAACTAACCTAGAAGACCCCCAAGAATTCTTTGTCATGATAAAACATAGGCAACAATGGTTAAAATATCAAGAGATAGAAATTGCTTGCATA
>NW_022196905.1:173557761-173618947 GCF_008632895.1 Mastomys coucha | reverse complement strand
CAGAAGACAATGTCAGATAAGACCCTGCCATCATATCCAGGCCTTTCCTGTGACCTCTATTTGGGTCATCTGACTGATCTCTGCAGAATTTAGAAGTAATTGTACCAACAAAAAGAACCTCTCTGAAATCTAAAAATACAGCATCGACCATTAGTTCATTCCACATGCTGTGAAAACTATATTTGGCATCATCAACAGCTGCTTGCATGAAATGTTTGGCACTAAAATATGATTGGTGAACACTCAGAATTTTATTTCGTGGTATTATTGGCAATTATGGAGATGTTGACAGTTTGGTTTCTATTGCATCTAGCCTCTAAGAAATAAACTGGTCTGTAATATTCATGTTCCCTCTTCATGAAAATTCGTTAGTTTTCCTGTTTTTTTTTTTTAATTGTTTTTATGGTATCAAGGAAAATAATTTTCTCTTTTTGTTGATTTTGCCCTGAATGCAAGTTAGTATCATTTACCAGTTCCTAAGTTATTCAAATAGTGATCATGTTTTAGGATATTTCTACTAAATTGCTGTCCATGGAAGGTTTTTTTTTTTTTTATTGGATATTTTATGTATTTACATTTCAAATGATATCCCCTTTCCTGGTTTCCCCTCTGAAATCCCTCTCTTCTATCCTCCTCCCTCTGCTTCTATGAGGGTGTTCTCACCTACCCACTCCCACCTCACTGCATTCTCCTACACTGAGGAATTGTGCCTTAACAGGACCAAGGGCTTCTCCTCCTATTGGTGATGGACAATGCCATCTTCTGCTACATATGAGGCTTGAGCCATGGGTTGCTCCATGTGTACTCTTTGGTTGGTGGTTTAGTCCCTGGGAGCTCTGTGGGGGGTCTGGTTGGTTGATATTGTTGTTCTTCCTATGGGGTTGCAAACCCCTTCAGCTCCTTCAGTCCTTCTCCCAACTCCTCCATTGGAGTTAGGACCCATTGGGGACCGTGCTAAGTCCAATGGTTGGCTGCAAGCATCTGTCTCTGTATTTGTCAGCATCTGGCAGAGCCTCTCAGGAGACAGCTATAACAGGTTCCTGTCAGCAAGCAATTCTTGGCATCAGCAATAGTGTCTGGGTTTGGTGTCTGTATTGTGTGATGGATTCCCAGGTGAGGCAGTCTCTGGATGGACTTTCCTTTAGTCTCTGTTCCACACTTTGTCCCTGTATTTCCTTTAGACAAGAGCCCTTATGGGTTAAGAATTTGGAGATGAGTGGATGGCCCCATCCCCCAACCAAGGGCCTTACCTAACATCTGGATATGGTTTCTTCAGGTTCTCCCTCCCTTTTGTTGTGTATTTTAGCTAATCTTATCCTTGGGTCCTGGGAGCCTCTTGCTTTTCTGGCATCTAGGACTTGCTGAAGGCTACCCCCAGTTCCCCATTTCCTATTGCTACATGACTATGTTCAAATTCCTGATCCTCTGTATATCATCCCTGTCTCCTCTCATACCTGATCCTGCCCCCCTTTTCTCCCTTCCCCTCCTGTATTCCTCCCAAGTCCCTCCCACCGTCTACCTCCTGTGAGTATTTTGTTCCCCCTTCTAAGAAGGACTGAAGCATTCACATTTTGGTCTTCTTTCTTGTTGAGCTTCATATAGTCTGTGAATTGTATCTTGGGTGTTCTGAGCTTTGGGGCTAATCTTGATGTTTTGAGAAAATGTTTAAAAGAATTCATAGAGAATTCATCTTAGCCTGAATTTCCATTCTGAAAGTAGCTTTAATTCCTGGTCTTGATTATGAAAAGATGAGAATTCTGAAGATTTTACATCCAACTTCTGTTTGCTTTTAAGTTGTATTCTTTTGAGAAATTGTTTGGCTATTTCTCCAAGTTTATTTATTTAGAACTCCATTTCTCCATATCTACTTGATATGTTCAGGACATCCACAAATGTTGCTTTTCTGTTCCCACCTGATAGTCAGAATGTGAGTTTTAATATCTTTTTCATTATCTGACTTGCCTGTTGTACGAGTCTTGTCAAGAAAACTGGACAGTGGAGGTTTTACTTCATAGCATAAGATGCCCTGTTGGGACATTGTTTCCCCCATTGTATGATGACAGGATTTAAATCGCTCTCATGTATGCATATATTTGAATGCACTATCGTAGTGCGTTTCTATACGGTTTGTCAAAAGGCCATTAGTGTTCATAGCCTCTCCCCATATCCCATCTTTTACCCTGCACTCGGACCCTTCTCATCTCAGTTTCCCCTATATTTCCTTAAATATTACACTATACTTACCCTTGTATAGAAGATCCCCTCTCTCTCCTGGTGCCAAAACACCTACCTAACCTCTGGTTATTTGGATCGAGGCACACTGACGTAAAAGGAGACGTTCATAAATCACTATTTCAGTTATATTCTATAATGTTTTAAGCCAGAAGCTTAGATCATTGATATTTTTCTGTTTTTCAAACACATACATAAAGGGCAATAAGTATCTCTAATCAGAAGTTTAATTATATTCATGGGTTTTTACGTAGTTAGCTTTCATTCTCATTTGTCTTTTATTCATAAATTATTTTAATATGTGTTGCTTATTATATCACATTTAATGGCTATCAAGTATCTAGTTATATTTCTGCATTTGAGTTCCAGCTTATTTCCACAATGATCAGAGCACATATTCTTGAGGATTATGGTGATTTAAAAATGAGAATTGTTTAATTAGTTATTATATGGTATAATTTTGATAAACATTTAATAAGTATTTTAAGTAACATATATTTCACATATTTTAAATATAACACCTTATGAATGCTAAGTAAGCAAGGCTATTAAATAAGCTAAATAAATATTTTATATCCTTACTGATTTTATTTTGTCCTTAATGTGTTGGCAATTGGGAAAGCCACACTTAAATCACTATTTCTGATCATAACCCTGCTTTCTAAAAATAAAAAAACTGATATGTTGAAGTTATATAAACATTGAACAAATGCCTTTCTGATGACATGGCCCTGTTATCATTATTAACTGCCCATGTTTCTCTTGACTAATATATTACAGTCCAGTTTATTATTACCACAGCAATAACTGATTTTAAAACTATATTATCTACTCCATTCTAAATTTGATATACAACTGGTATGTAAGATATTTCTTTTACTAACTTTTGGTGGAGTTTCTTAATTTTATAGTATGTTTTTTTTTTGTCTGACATGAACATACATTGTCTGTATGGATATAAACATTTTGTATATCTCAATCTCGTTCTCTCTTGTTCTCTCTTTCTTGCTCTCTCTCACCCTCTTACTTTCTCTCTTCCTCCCTCTTTTTCTCTCTCCCTTTAGGAAATCTAATAATATGTTATGTGTATTCTTATCTTTGTATCCTTTTCTTTTTTCTTTTTCTTTTTTCCAAGCATATTTATATTTACTTTCTTGTTACTTTCTTGTTCACTGTCTTCATTTTTGTGTTGGTTTTGCTGATACTTTATGCTAAGTTTTAAGTTCAATTGTTCTACTTTTAGTACAAAAATACTCATTTTCTTAATCATCTGGTGAAAATCTCATTACCTCCTTATTATACAAATTAATGACATATTTATTTTAAAATCCATATCAGTTGCTATGTTTAATCTACCCATCAAGTCCATTTCTACTATTTTATCTTTTGGTTTTTGATCATTTGATTTCCTGTGCTTTTGTGTGACTGGAAAATTTTAATTTGGCTTTAGACACTGTACATGAAAACTTGACAGTATCATGCCTTGATGTCCTACCTCTTGGAGGAAAATGAAGTAAGAATATATCATCTTGGTCCAACAAGGACCTGAGGTAGTCCACTTACATGTCCTACTTACATGTCACTCTTCATGAGAGGTTTCTGTTTGCATTTTGTCTAGATATTCAGGTTTCAACTTATAAGTCTCAGCTGAAATCATGGTCCTTTTCTGTTTATGGATACCTCTGGTGGTTTAAATGAGAAATGTCCCCCATATGTTATGATATTTGAACACTTGGTCCACAGTTGGTGACTCTTGTTGAAGAGGTTTAGGATGTGTGCACTTATTGGAGCAAACATGACCTTGGGGGTGAGCTTAGAGAGTTTAAAACTTTCCTTTACATTGAGTTTGTTCTTTATGCTTCATGTGTGCAGAAAATGCTGTGAGCTTTCAGAATCCTGATCGCCCTGCTGAGTTTGCTGTGCGTTTTCTTGCTCTCATGGTTCCCTCCCATGATGGACTCTCAGCCCCTCAGCTGTGTCCTCTATTGCTCTCAAGCTTCCTTCCCATGATGGACTCTCAGCCCTTCTTAACCAGGAGCACAAGTAAACCCTTCACTTTATAAGTTGCCTTGGTCAAAGCATTTTTATCACAGCAACAGAAAAGTAACTAGAATGTACCCAAACTCTATTTTTTTCCCTCTCAGCTCCACAGCACGGATGGCAGCTCTGAGCCGCCATTTCCTTTTCAAGCTCTCTGCCATCGACTGCTTATGGAGGAGTAACAGCCTCCATTGAAATGTGCTTTTTCTCAGGATCTTGATGTGCTCTGTCAAGTTGCTGCTGCCTAAATCATTCTCCAATGCATTCAGACAATAGTTTCTTTCTGCATTTATAGTTGTTGTTCTTGTATTAATAGACTATAAGCTACTTTGTGATAGCTGGAGGCAGAAATCCTGCCACTAAAGGATATTAAACATAGTAATGATATGATCTGATTTGCATTTTTGAAAGATTTCCCTGAACATCAATATCCTCATCTGCACAATGAAAGATTGAGGTAGAAACCGTTCTCTAAGGCCCATTCATCTCCAATATTCTGAAACTCATGGGAGCATTAACAGTATGTCACACTACCATTTCAAGCTGTGAAAACCCACTGGCTTCTGAGTATTAATCACTTAAAGTTCCAAAACACTAGAACTAGGAAAAATGGCCAAGCAGACTATTTTTGTCCCTGGTGTCTTCTTTATGTTAATTATGGACTTCTAAAAGCATAATTTTTTCCCCAAGTCTGGTATTCAGTAACTAGGCTTATATTGCTCACATTCTAAACACTCTCTCCTTTTGGGGCTGTATTCACTTCATATCTTTTTCTATAATAATATTATAGAATTAGATTCCACCCTCTAGCCTGCTTTTTACTGCCCTACATGTTCAAAATGCTAAGTTACCAAATGTTATTACTTTATTAAGCAAGTTATCTCTAAATGATAAAACTCCTACTTAAAGGTGTGTGTATGTGTGTGTGTGTGACTGAGTATATAATAAAGAAAGAGGAGGTCATGAATTTGGAATGTAGAAAAGAATACAACAGAAGGAGTTAAAGTCAGGAAGGGGCTAAGAGCGACAGAGATGAAGTGCTTGTGAATAAAGATCTAAATAAATAAATAAAAGAATAAACTATATAAGTAGGATATATACTTCTAGAGCTAATGGAATTTGGTTTTATATAAGGAAAACTGCACTTAGGGTTTAATAAAGAGAGATATCTGTATAGGAAACCATTTGTGGCAATTGTTAAAGAATTGATGACTAATGTAAATACTTAAGTTTGGTCTGAGCTTGAGATAAGCAAAAATAGATTATAGGCAACTAGGGTCCTTGGGAAATAAAGAAAAGAACAAGCCACGCATCAGAAGTCTATTGTATACATTAGTTAAGACATATCTAAGATTTATCTTAATTTCAGTGGCTGTCTTTTCTATCGAGAAGTTTTTACTCATTCTAATATAAAATAGCGTTTATTATACAGTATACATCTAATAGGAAACCATGAAAATGATTCATGGTTTTATCTGTAAGTAAATGGCTAGGAAATTTTTAAATTCATTTTGTCTTTCATATGTTTTCTTTATGGCTAGATCTTATCCATAGATCTTTTAAAGATACTCTTTAAAATGTTTATATAAAGTACATATATTTTGTCCTGTTACTATCAGAGTAAGCATCATTTTCATAGTGCATATATGCATATATATATATCAATAACATGAATTATACCACTGTATATATTATATTTATATATTCCACTTTCAATGGTACTTGGTCTTTGAGGTACTTATTTAACTGTCACTTTATTGTTAGATTTATTTTGAATTATAAATAATATTCTGAGCAGAAAATATTTTCAATGAAAATTGTTATAAATTGCTGAAAAATACATTTAACTTCCTGTTACCTCATCACGGTCCTTGATAATACACTTAAATTTTTCTTTGATACATTTCACCTCTTTTTTCTTATTTCTAAAACCTAGTAGACATGCATCCTATTAAACATTCATCATCCCTTCACCATTCACCCTTGTTGATCTTAGTATTTATTGGCTTGACAAGTCTTGTAAAATAGTAGTCTCCTAAGATGCACAACTCTTTTGACCCGACTATAAATAACCGTTGTTTACATCATCCCCGCAAAGCATTCATTCAGGATCAGCTCTTCTCATGTTCAGGAGTCAAGATGGGTTCAATGTTCTGTAGTGAACGGACGAATTGCTCTTGAGGTCACTAAGATGGATGTGTAGACTTGGAAGTTGATTAGTGAGTTCAAATGGAGGTTTCTGGCCAGGAGATGCCTGTGATCGAGACTCTTTTGAATATGACTAGTGATGTGAAGTTTCTAGCTAATATCACAATAAAAGAGTGTCATTACCACCCAAAAGGTGGCTACAGTTATGAAGTGAACAGATGGGAAACCAAGCAAAGAGTAGAATCTTTTCATTTGTTGAGTGAAAGTTTAAAAGGTCATTTAAGGTGGCCTTAGAAAAAGTCCCTCTGGATTTAATAGCTACGTACAATAAAGGGGCCTGGCAAATGAAGGAAGTGTTGCCTTCCAGAAGCTAGGAGATGATTTGACACTAACTAGATTTCCAGGGGCAGTATGTTCATTTGGCAGAACAATCCCCATGCTTGTAAATGTCCATGGCTTTTTTCCTTTTTCCACCTCGATTAACTGCCTTTGGTAATTGTATTGCTGTCTCTTCCTAAATACAGCTTTACCATCAACTTGCAAACAGCCTTAGCATCTGGACATAGTGGATATTAGTTAAGCAGTTAATATCATTTTGACATTTGAAGGCAGAACAATTTAGAAATTGTTAATCTGTTTTGGTGCCAAATTTCTTTGTGAACTCTTACAGTTACTTCAACTTTTCCAAAATGTGTTTTCTTAAGAGAAAAGTAAGAAGACTACGCTTTTTCCTGGGATGTCTTTCGGGCTAATTTTATAGAATTTCAACATGAAGCAAGAGTCATTTGTGGCAATTGTGCTCTTCCAAATGCTCTTCTGTTTGGATGCCCTATCTGAATATTAGATTGCTTCTCCAGATGTTACAGGCTCATGTTTCCTTCTGGTGAATTTGATTGTTGATCCCTCCCTATGTTCCTCGGGATTTCTATTATCTCTCTGACTTAGGTAAAGCTTTTTATAAATGTTCGATGTTTTAGAGTTTGGATTCAGTTCAGATAGATGATATTTCCAAAGGAGTTTTGCTCATTCGGTTCTCCCCTTGAGAACGTTGAACACAGTTATCTTTTCCCCCTGCTTTTGTAGGGTGAGGATGCCATTGTTTTCTCTCTCTTAATGTACTGGGGATACTGACCTCTTCCCTAAACCTTAGGTCAAAGGAGAAGTGGTGGTTGTTTTTGATTGGATGATTGTTTCCATATGCTTTGCTTCTGGACGGATCTTGTTAAAGGAAGAGTAACTCTACCGGCTACACCTAAGGTCATTTTAGAAAATGGCCTATAAAACATGTTATGGATATATAGGCTTTGATGGCAGATAGATCATGGTTTGAGCTTTAGTTCAACACTCGCTCTCTGTGTGACCTCAGGCAAACTGTTTAATGTACTAGAGTATCGGTACTCTAATTTCTGAAAATATTCTGATCAGCACTATCAGTAGAGCAGAGAAATGCTTTGCTACATGGGAAATTCATGGAATGAATGAGTCTCCCGAGGTGTTTAGCTTGGTATCTGAGACATATATTTAATAAATATTATCTGAAAAAGTAATGACTTTTAAAAAACAGAACATAATACTGTGACTTCCTTCAGAAAATATAACCTGTTGTCTGTTTAAGGTTTGTTGCTGCTTTATTTCACACATTTTTATATTTTGAAATTTCATTATAAATATACCATTAGCCCCTTCCTTGTGCTCTCTCTAGTACCTCCTAGTATAATCCTTTGTTCTCTCTCAAGTTTACACACACATATGCCCACACACACACACAAACACAAATACTTATATTCTTAAATATATAAATATAGCCTGCTCCTTCTGTGTAATGTTACTTGTGTGTATGTGAGTATGTAATAGTGGGAGGCTTATTTTAGTGGTAATCAATTAGCTGTCTAATTGGACATAGGGCTGACTCAACAATAGAGAAAGTGTGGCTAGCACTGCAAATGTAGCCAACTACTTGGGGCTTGTGAGGCCATGGATCTTGGAGGAGAATCTACTGCCACCACCTTATTAAACCAGCACAATCCATAACTGCATTTTTAACTTTTCAGAATTTTAAATGATTTTCTATAGAAAGTCCCAGTTGGAGGTGGGGTGGGCTCTGCCCTCCCCCTTAGATTCCAGGGGCCGCTCTAACAGTTCAAGGTGAAGGTGACTTTACTGATACCATTTGCTCAGTTGCTCTTGTAGATATTTTGTTTGTAATTTTGATTTTCATTTCTTTTGTTTTCGTATTGGAGAGGGAGGAGAGCATGAAGTTGGGTGGGTGTGCAGGTGGGAACGATATAGGAGGTATTTCAGGGAGGGGGGAAAATAGACAAAATACATTGTATACATTTTGTAACAAAAAGAAAGATCTTAGGGTCTCACCATAATTAATTAATCGCATTCCATGAGTCTGTACATTAATTGTTCCATGTAACACAGCACCACTGAAAAGAAGATCCAGAAATGCAGGAGGCAGTCACCAGAACTACCATGTGTTATCACTAGGAGCGCGTCGGCAGTCAGCTCATTAAATCAGTCCGTCACTGCACATACACCTGCTGTTCTCTCAGTGTGCTGTGAACCTGAGCAGAGCTAGCCATTGAAAGTGTGTGCCTCTACTTTTCCCACTGTTCCTGCATACCTTAAGGGAATATTTGGGGTGTCCATTTTGTGTTCATTGAAGTTTACTTTTACAATATGTGCAGCCAATAAAGTTCCTGGGCTTTAGGTCAATTATAACTTGTGACTAGAGCTGGATTATGTTTTTTTTTATTGGATATTTTATTTATTTACATTTCAAATGTTATCTTCTTTCCTGGTTTCCCCTCTCTAAACCCCCTATTCCATCCTCCCTCCCCTTGCTTCAATGAGGATGCTCCCCTACCCACACACCCACTCCTGCCTCACCACACTAGCATTCCCCTACGCTGGGCCATCAAGACTTCACAGGACCAAGGGCCTCCTCTCCCATTGATGCCAGATAAGGCAGTTCCCTGCTACATATGCAGCTGGAGCCTTGGTGCTGGATAATTTTTATCACAAATAGTTTTGACCTTAGATCCTCTTAGTTTACCCTATATTGCATATATTACATGAAAAAAAAACCCACACATACACAACAGAAATTTCTGCCCGAGTCTGAAGTGTTCTATGTATTTATAGAAT
Organism: Mastomys coucha; assembly: GCF_008632895.1. Taxonomy (NCBI): domain Eukaryota; kingdom Metazoa; phylum Chordata; class Mammalia; order Rodentia; family Muridae; genus Mastomys; species Mastomys coucha. Next base: position 173,609,374 of record NW_022196905.1, on the reverse strand, counting down.
TAGTTACCTGAAAGTACTCTCAAAAGAAAAAGCACGACTTTGGAGTGATAAGAATTGTCAAGCCAAGTAGTTGGTTGAATCATTCTATTTTCCTTTGAGATCATCTTGCCTAGGAGGCCCGAAACAAAGATTCCTGTTTTGATGTATTTCTCTGAAAAGATCCTTTTAGAAAATATTTTGGAGTGACATTTATTAGTTTTGTACTCTTTCTGATCCTAACTTGAAAAGGCATTTTCTATGGAAATGTTGTGTTTTACTCCCTTAAAAGTCCCATTTTTTCACATTCAAGTGTATGTTCAGATAAAACAAACTTTGTTGATTTACATGGGTAAGATCACACTTGACTCTCATTGCTGAGCCTCTGCATTTATCTGAAAATGGGAAGGTTGAATTCCTTTGCTTTGAAGTAGCTTGGGGTAGTGTGTGTTTCGTAGCTCCGAAGCCTTTGTTTAGGTATGCGATGACATTGCAAGACTGTAAAGTGCAGAAATGACAGCTTCAATGCAGACTAGAGCCTCACATGCAAATTTGCTGTTTGAATTTTGCATCTCTTATTAATTCACAGAAATCCTTGTGTGTTTTGAAAAACAATTTATATTTTGCATGAAATGTTATGCCTTTGAAAAAATTCTATTAGCTAGCAAGTATTAACTGAACAGTAGAAGGAGATTAATTTTTTAAGGCCACTCAAGTAATGGTTAATATTTACAAAGAACTTATAATAATTTTCTATATTAATTCATTAAATTACAACAGTAGCCCATCGGTAGCTTACAAACAAACAAACAAAAACAACCTACATAGTCTTTTAGAAATAGTTACCAGAAGAATAATGACTTAGCAAAGACTGGAGAGAGTAGAAGAAAGGGGAAGCTGAGGAGAGATTAGTTGGTGGCTAAAGTTAGATAGGAAGAGTAAATTTTATATGTCCTTTTACACAGTATAGCGAAGAGGTTTTAGCTCCTTTTAAGTGTTTATGGGATTTCAAAAGGTTCTCTCCTAAAGCTGCTGTATGTGTGCCTGAGGTAATGGGCATCCTAACTCCCCAGACTTAATCATTGCATGATATAGTCATGTAGCAGGGTAGCAGATTTCATATATGCAGTTATGTACCAATTTCAATAATTATCCCCCCGGAAGATAATGGAACATGTACAGATAGAAATGGCGCCAACTGTCTAAGACCATGAAGCCAGAAATTGTAGTAACTGTGATTCAATACAAAGCAATGACATTTCAACATTTTAAAAAGTACTTTAGTAATATCTTTTACTCCTTGAAACAATGTGTCTCAATTCCAACCACTCTGTACTCCGCCCCTCAAACTCTCTCCAGGACTCTCCTAATCACATACCACTCCAACTTCAAATCCTTTATTAAAGTTTTAAGCCAATAAGTCCAGTTAGTGCTACCACCATGTGCATATGTTTAGGGTCTTCTACTGGGGAGTGGACAGCTTGCCAATTGTCATCCTTCAAGGATAAAGGACTCTGCCTCCCTTCTTCACCCCATTGCCATTGATTACCACTAATTTCTTAATTCATGGTAGGGCCTCTGTAGTCCCTCCCTCATCCACGTTGGGTCTTGGGGAGTACTTGTGTGACTGACCACAGGTGCTGTCATGTGTGCCAAAGTCATGTCGTTTCCAGCAGACAGAGCTGTACAGCAATCCTCCCCAACTTGAGCTCTTACATTCTTTCTATCTCCTTTTAATACAGACACACTTCCACAGATAAATATTCACAGTTGCTTATTCTTAGCACTTTGAGTATTTATGAGTCTTTTCAGCAGACACTGTCTACTGATTAAGGTTGAGAGCAGCTCAAATCTATGAATATAAATTTACATGTATCTTCAAGGAAGCTTAACACCATAACCTTTTAGAAAAACAATATGTTCCACTTAGAGTCTATGACCTCTCTAGTCATGGGTTTTGACCATATTTACACTACTATGCACGAATCTTCTTCTATTGAGCAGACATCAAATCCAATCAAAAGCATAGTTGGTTATCCCCATAAGTATGTGTTTGCCTCTATTTCATCATGTTTGCTTGTTAGGTTACTATTGTAGCATGTAAGATTCAGCAGTAGGCAACAACAGCAACAAAGCCCGATGAACGGAAATATAGGGTTGTTATTTTTTATTTTAACAAAAATACTTCTCATGAGTGGACAGTGCTTTTCCCAGAAGATTTAAGTTGTTAGGTTAAAAATCTCAGTGCCATACATGTGTTATCACCTTACAAGAGTTATTGATTCTGGAGACCCAAACCAATACATGCTCTTGCCATTGCTCTTGGTTGTCCACCATCACTAGATAACGAGACCCTTGTGCTGAAAACTCTATGCTTTGCTTCAGCATATAGAGAAATCAAATCTTCAACTGATTGGGAATCTTTCCCTGTTGGCCAGTTACAATTTCTTTGTTCTCAAATGCTACACTAGGATAAGTATTTCTTTTATAATTGGTAAAGATGACAACTCATAAACATGAATAAATTTGATTTTATATCATGTATACACACAGATTCTATCTTGCAGAAGTTATCAATGTATGCCAAGACCAAAAATAACCTTGTTTATTTCTAGCTATAATTTCAAGCCAACATCACAATGCTAGGGCCTCAATGTGCTTGCGACAGGCAGCATATGTACAGGCTTGAGTGTGTGTTGTTAAGCCTGCTCACAGATAGAATACATCTCATGTATATTTTATAAAATATCAAAGATTTGAGAACTACACAGAGTTATACTGGTTGCAACCTATTCACATATGTGTGCTATTCTAAGTGTGTGTATGTGTGTGTCACATCCAAGAAGCTGAAAATTAATTAGAGCCTTTAGAACTGTAGCATACTTTTCAAAATATATTGAATAAGTTGCAAAGTTAAGATGTTTCCCTATTCTTCCTGTGTCTTATATAACTTTGCTGTGAGAAAAGAATTTTACTAAAAATACTCATAGATTCTTTATATGTGTTCATACAGTATATTTGTTGACACACCCACCTGACCATGGATAATTAAACTTGCATATTTATGGGTTCTGCAAACTGTGGATTCAACCAATTCTAGGAAAAATCTATAAGGAAAATCTGTGTCGGACCTCAACATGTACAGGCATTTTTTGGTTATTATTTCATGAATAATATAAAACAATAGTGATAATTTACAATTTACTAAATTTTATAAGTAAAGTAGGCATACTTTTAGTTATACAGGAGCATGAGGACAGATTATATGTAAACACTACACAGCATTTCAAAAAGGAGACTTGAACATCTGTGGATTTTAGTATGTAAACAAACTCTGAGGAATATCTCTTTAGGTACCAGTTTCCTCCCTCCATCCTTCTGCCCCCCCCCCCCCCCCCTCCCCCCCCCCCCCCCCCCACAGAGAGAGATACAAACTGAGTGAGAGAAACAGAGAGAGACACACAGACACATACAACAACAAAAATACAGACACAGATGTACACACAGAGACACATACAAACATACACTTACAGTAACATGCATACACACATACATACACAGAGACAGACTGGCAGACACACACACACATATACACACAAATATACACACATAGACACATACATACAGATAAACACAGAAAGACACACACATGCACTCACACACACACACTTTTGATTGTAGGTATTTTGTCTTAGTAAACATCTTTCTTTTCTTCTTCTTTTTTTTTTTTTTGGTTTTTCAAAACAGGGTTTCTCTGTGTTGTCCTGGCTGTCCTGGTACTTACTCTGTAGACCAGGTTGGTCTTGAACTCAGAAATCCACCTGCCTTTGCCTCCCAAGCGCTGGGATTAAAGGTATGCGCTACCACCACCTGGTAAACATCTTTTCTATGTAGAAAAATGATTAAGAAACAGAGTAATGACATTTATTTATATATATGAATATGGATTGGCTAATAGCTACTATTTGCTGAACCTTTTCTACCGTACAATCTGAACTTGCTCCATCTGTCTGTCTTTATCAACCTATCCATCCATATGGTCTTAACTACTTTATCCCAAGATGCTAAACTTCATGGTAGATAGCAGAGCCCTTTGTTAATAGTATTCACTTATATGCCAAATTCTTAAAGTTGCCCCTAGCTTATGTAGGCACACAAAACATGCTAGAAGAATCAAATAAAGTACTTTCATCAGGCATGTTGTATTATTTCTAACTTGATAAATAGAAAATTGGGACTCAGAAGTGATGGATTGTTAGTCTCATTTCACAAGTGGGCAAATGGCAAAAGGAAGAAGAGAATAATTGACTCCAGGGTTATTTTGACTCCAAGTCTCTGAAAACACTCCTGGGAATGAGAAAGGATCATTTGGGGTCCACCAGGCAACAAAGGTCCCTGGTCTCTTTCTGATACACAAAATTATACAAAGTCCTGGCAAAGTTCAAGAATTCAAGACATTAATTTTCTTGTGTTAGAATGTCATGAAAGGCTCTGTGGAAATCCTGGGAATATTGGTTGGTGGTTTTCTTTCAAACACATTTTGCTGAGCTCTATAAGGGCTTTTGTTTGTTCCATAATTTGGAGGGAATATGTCCTATCTGAAGCGCTAGCTAATAGGATAATTGAGCTGAGAAAAAGTGATACATGGTAAGAATACCAAAATGAGAAATAAAAGATGGAAAGCTACATAATGGGATCAGCAAGGAGGAGAAGTGGTTGAACCAAGAAATGTTTTAGAAATGTCATTATGTTTAGAAAGAATTAAGGTGTTATATATATATATATATATATATATATATATATATATATATGTATATATATATATATGGTTATATATATATAAAAGGTTATATATATATATATATATGGTTATATATATATATAAAAGGTTATATATATATATATACACACACACACACATATATATATTGGTTTGTATATATATATATATTGTTTTTTTTGAGACAGGGTTTCTCTGTGTAGCCTTGGCTGTCCTGGAACTCACTCTGTAGACCAGTCTGTCCTACAACTCAGAAATCCGCCTGCCTTTGCCTCCCAAGTGCTGGGATTAAAGGCATGCACCACCACCGCCCAGCCAAGGTAAAATATTTTTATCCATAGGTAAAAGTAATCGCCAGAATTTTTTAAAATGTATTATCTATTTATATTTAAGGATGAGCTTACATGGTGTGTACACATTTATCATATTAAACTCATATGTTCTAAAAATATAGTCTAATACAGAAATCTTTTTAGTGGGTAAAACCTAAAAGATAAACACACATATTTCACAAGATTTTTACTTTGAGGTGATTTTTTGATTTCAAGGTTGAGAGACTTCTCAGAAGTTTGTATACAGCCAGTATATGTTTTTCTCTAGTAAAGTAGGAGATAACTTAATGACATTTCATGTGTCTGTATATGAGCTTGCTCTATCCATCAGCCATCTATCATCTATCTATCTATCTATCTACCTATCTATCATCATTTATCTATCATCTGTCTTTGTATCCATTTATCATCCATTTGTCTAACTGTCTGTTTATTTATCACCTACCTACAATCTATCATCTATAAATCCATCTACCCATTTTTCTCCTTTCTTTCTTTCTTTCTTTCTTTCTCTTTCTTTTTCTTTCTCTCTCTCCCCTCTCTCTTTTTTCTTTTCTCTCATATCTATCTATCTATCTATCTATCTATCTATCTATCTATCTATCTATCTATCACCTATCATCAGTTCATTCAAGTTTTTTGCCTATTCCAAGATGTTCAACAATATTGAAAAGTCTGGTTAGCTAGGAAACCTTAATGGAATGTGTACACTTTGTACTTCTCTTTGTAAGCATCACAGTTTCTGCTAATGTAATTATTGTATATCTATAGTTTTGTTCAATGAACTTAGAAGAGTTAGCTCCAAATCTCTATTGTCTTAGTTCAGGAAGGACACTTAGCTGGATCCTAAAACGTGGCCAAAATTGGTGCAACTTTCTAATGTATTTCTGATTCATGTGAATTCCAGCTCAGAAGTTGTATAAAATATAACTCATTCATTTTATTTTACCACCCAAAGGAAGATCCTAGATAAATAGGGCTTTGAATTAAAGGCCTGAGTAGGATTAGAGTGTTGTTGGTGCTTTAAGTATCCATGGTATGGCTAGTGCAATATTAGTCCAAAAATGGTTTTAGAAGCCTTCCCTTTCAGGTTATTGGATAAATTCCGATAAACACAGGAGGTTAAAATAGCATCTTATCTGCAGCAATCCAAGGGTATATAAATGTTTCTTTGGCAGAATCTGAACCATGGTGCAAGTTTTCATAAGAATCATAAGGTACAAAGTCCCTATAACCAAATAACTGCAGCATTGAAGCTCAATTATTACACATGCTTTGCAGGCAACATACTTAAGATAATGAAAAAATGTGCTAATGGAGAGACAGTAGAAATCTCTTCCTTCAGTAGACATTGATCTATTGCTTGAAACCATCTTTTTGTGATAGCCTGGGAAGGTTTATCCTTCACGTGCAGGACTGCCACAGTTGTTCTCACACTTCCAACATTTTTCAGGAGATATTTACTCCAATTTGGGTGCTTCTGCTTGTCTCTGACTCTCTCGTGTATCCCATGTACTTGTATTTTGTCCTAGAAGAAGGGGCAGAGGAATGAAGACAGACAAATGCATATAAGTCCTTGGTTACATAATTAGTGGTATTCAAAATCATGTCAAAAGAGATAGATAGTTACCTAGGGGAAAAGTTAATTGAAATGATAAAAGGGAATTTTTTCCAGTTGTCAGAACAAATCTACATCATTTTAAACATTAGAGATGTCTAGTGAATATCCTAAAGAAAATACTGTGTAGCAAATACTTTAATCTAAATTTAAAAGCAATTAAGGGAAGATGTTGGATATGGAAGCAAAGGAAATTGACTCTCTGCTGAAGAAGTGAACTGAAGGGCAATGGGTTTGTTGGTTTGCAGTTTTTTTTTTTCTGGCTGAACCATAAGATGAAGGAATGTACAGGTGGGTGAAGGCCTTAGTGTGAAGACATCCATAGGGCAGGTACAAGGGTTTCATGGTGCCTGCTATACCAAATCCATACTTCATGCACACTATCCTGTCCTCAGTATCCCCCAAGAGAGGCTGTTTACCAACCTTCATTGTATGGTCTACACTTGTTGTATTTTTTTTAAAAATGGTACCCACTCTTCAGTTCTACCTTGACCAGCATTCTCCATTTATTGTTTGCATTTTTAAAAACTTACCTGGAATTTACATTTGAACATTACATAGAGTGACATTTACTTATTTTACTTTATCTTTTAGATATGTTCATTTATAATTTTGTTTTTCTAGACCAGTGGACCTCCACCTGAGACTTGTGACCCCTTCAGGGGGTGGATCCAATGACCATCTCACAGGAGTCATCTAAGTCTATCAGAAAACACAGATATTTACATTATGATTCATAACAGTAGCAAAATTATAGTTACAAAGCAATAACAAAAATAAATTTGTGTTTGGGAGTTACCACGACTTGAAGAGCTGTGTGAAAGGGTCACAGTATTAAGAAGATTGGGACCACAGCTCTAGACTAATCAGAGATTCTAAGTACATAGAATAATACTGAACACACAAGCAAAGGCTTATATAGATCCCAACCAACACTTCCATTCACAAATATGGAAACTATGAATTGAAAACTACTGTGGAATTTGGATATATTCTCTGCTTGGTAGTTTGATGATTTTATTTTGCATCGCTCACTTAATTTTCCCAAAGATCATAGGTAATATAGAGTATTATTGTCTTCATTTTGCAGATTGAAATATTAATGTACAGAGAAGTTGCTTTGCTAGAGATACAGAGCTGATAAGATACAATGTCAGCATCAATTCTAGAACCAGTTCTTAATTCCTAACATCTGAGTTAGTGACGGGGTGAAGCAAAGTCTCTCTCCCAGGTTCTCATTCTGTTTCAGTATTTGTGTTGTCCTGACAACACTGTCCTATTGTATTTCTTATATCATTAAGAAGAAAAAGTAAATAAATACAAGAGCTTCCAGACAGATTCCATGAAACCACTCATGTGACCACATCTGTGCACTCTATCCTTGCTCTGCATAGGCAAATGGTGATGTTATACTGAGAGATTGATGTACTGATATAAGGGCTCAATCATTTACAAACTAATGAACCAACAAAGCGGTTCATATAGCGGTTATGTTATATTTAGATCTTCTTTCTCTCGGGGTTACCCGCTATCTGAAGTGTTTAATTGAGGGGTTTCAGATCAACATTTAGTTGTAGCCAAATCATCAATTAGATTTCCATATGCTCCAGCACAAAGCTAACCTACCAACCCCCCTGCAGTAAAGTACCTTGTCCTTTTCCAACATGCTTCTTGTCTTGAATTCTTTGGAAGTAGCATGCCCAGACATGATTTAGATATATTCTCTAGCAGAGAGCAAGAGATGGATTAAGCAACATCCCCCGAGGTCCTCTTTGCTTAGAGCAAATATTCTCTATCATTCTAAGCTTCTGACTCTAAGTAATATTTGAACTCCATCCTCTGCCTTCCCGGAACAATTCATGATACTGCCTCCTTGATTGAAGCACTTGGATTTATTCCCTTCTATCCAGGCTACATTCTACTTTTAACTTAATGTGTTCTTTTTCATTCTGATGGCTCAACTTCGATGTCCACAGCTTCCTTTCTTTATTTCCAGAGTTTATAGACTGTCACTGGGATTTCCTCTGGGTCTTTTAGCCAAGTCAGCTTTGCTTTGCTTCTCTAATCTTCTGTTATAACAGGCTCCCTGTTACTCATCTCTCTGCTCTTTCACTCTCAATCTGTTCCAGGTTTTCTGGTGGAGATTCCCTTGTACCAAAAGCAATATTCCAGGTGCAACCACTTGAGAATTAAGACCAGTATTTATACTTATTTCTTTACTCTTATGTCTTTTCCCTCTGTAGTTCAAAATAATATGCCACTAGGGCTGTCATTTTTGCAGGACAAACTTTCATGGATGGGACAGCATATAGCCCTAGTTCCCTTTTAACCAGTCTCTCTAAAATGGCTTCTCTATGTTTTATCCCCTTCTTGCTTAGATCTGCATTTCCATTTATTTTCTCTTGGTGTGGGAAGCTGGCCTCTTCCCAACCTGACTTGAGTTTTGCTATTTGATCCCAAGGTCTGTAACTCCTCTCAGACCATCTGTATTATTTCTGTGTCTTCACTGATGTTTTGCAACATACCCTAGCTCACTGTCATCTGCTGATTTCATTAGTGCACTGTTTACTGTGTTCTCGAGATCATTAATAAGGATGAATAAACAGAAACGCATGACTTAAACAGACGTCTGTGCAAGTTCTCTTAAGTCCCTCAACAAATTGATACTGTTTTCTTCTATCTTCCTGTGTTCTTTGCCCAATGCCTCTTGTCCAGTTTGTTCCATGCACACCGTGTTCTGATATCCAAGTGACTGCACTCATGATGTGTTGTTCTTCTGCGGCACTTTATAATCATCCAGACAATTCATCAGGTTTGTCTGGCACCATTTCCTCCTTATTAAATCCAATTTTATTGGCTGTTTCTATTGTTCCCTAGATTGTAACAGCTCTTTGCATCAGTGAATATGCCCAGCCTGATTTCCTCCCATTTGTTATTATTGTATTAACCTAGACTGTAGGTGAGAAAAGAATACAAGAGAAGGAAGAGACTAAGTGTATATGGCTGTTTTTGAGACATCAATATACACAATGTATTGTGATTATTTAATGTGTGTGTGTGTGTGTGTGTGTGTGTGTGTGTGTGTGTAAGTATTTGTGTGCATGTGTCTGTTTACAGAGAGTAATAGTTGGGAAATGAAAACCCATGCAGAGTATGGGCAGCACTATCCAGTGGGCTGGAGTCAAAGACTGAATGAATACAAAGGAAAACCAGCTGAATAGCACCTATCCTCTTTCTCTATCCTGGCTCACTGAGATGTAAGCAAGTAGCCATAGGCTCCAGCACTTCTAGCTGCCAGACTCTCCTCCCAGTAGCCTGCACTCCCAAATCATTCATCCTCCAAGTGGCTCCATGTCAAGTACTTGGTCACCGCTACAGAGAAATTAACTAAGACATATGTACAGAGGTTCATGCTTGTTTATCTTTGTCCCAGGATTTAACAGAGACATTTCTGTACAAAAAAGATAGAAATCAGTTATGTGATTTTCAAAAAGGTGATACTCATTTTTAAGTCGTATTGAAAAATCAAACGACTGGATTTTTGCAATCTGGCAGGAACCAGAGCTGGCTTTAGGGAGCATCTATGATGTACTAGGCCCTGTGCGAACACAATTATCTTTAGCAAATGATGAAATCAACTCCAAAAGGCAGGCATTGGGGATCACACCACTCATCTCAAAGGCATCATCATGAAGATTAGAAAAATTTGCCCCATCCTGAGGATGTAGCCCTTATGAGAGAGCAGAAACAGGCATGCTTTAGGATTTATTGACTTTCCAACACAGATATATGTGCTTATAACATGCCCCATCCAAATGTACATAGCACATCTGACCTATTCCCCACTTAAATAAAGAGAATAGGACATAATTGTTCAATCTGTGGTGGAAATAAAAACAGTTTCCTCTATGCCTTAGAGCTCCTCTGCTGTTAGAATAGCGATCAAACACAGATTTCTTTAACTGTTCACTAGGCCAATGGTTTGACCTCTTCCCCTAAAATAAGGGTTCTTAATCTGTAGGTCATGATCCCTTTGGAGGTCAAATAGCCTTTCACAGGGTCTGCCTAAGACCATCAGAAAACACAGATATCTACATTATAATTCACAACAGTAGCTAAATTACAGTTACAAACTAGCAACAGCAGCAACAACAACAATCATAGTTGGAGTTAAGCACAGTGTGAAGAACTGTATTAAAGGTGGCATCATTAGGTAGCTGGGGACCATTGCCCTAAAAGAATATGAATATTTTAGAATAGAGTCTTTACTGTAACTTTGCTCTTAACTGTACTGTTAACTTTCCTTCTGTCTTCGTTTGTATTTAGTTAGCCATTCTCTAATACAGAGGCTAGCAATGACTGTGGAATGGAAGCTGTAGACCATGAGCTAGAAGATACCTTTCATAGTCTTTACAATCCAATTGAACTCTGCCCTCCTCACACCAGCTTGTCTATGTCCGTTCAGCATTTCACAAGCTTCGTAACAAAGACATTAATATTAATTAATTTAGTGAGATGTATTGGAAATCCCAGACTCTTTTAAAGACATATTTCATGTCCTTTGATTGATAAATACTAAATACTGAATGTTTATGAGAAATGGTACAGGCAACTGAAATGTATATGCATTCATATATACACACATGTATTTTGCATAAAGTATTTTTCTATCAATGAACTATAGACTCATTTGACTAAGCAGCCCATTCTTTACTTTCCTTCTTTTTGTATGATTTTTTTTTATTTTTACTTTCCTTAAATGCTGACTTTATTGAGTGTACCTTGCACTTTAATTTAGAGATTTTCCTGTTGAACAATGTAGTTTTCTTGCTCAACAAGTCTGACATTTGAGTAAATGGAAGGAAAATGGATGTGGGAGCTGTGTGTTCATAATGCCACATTGCCACCCTGAAATCTATGCAGATAATCTACTTGGAAAGCTTTAAGTCCCACTGGAATAGGGAACCAGAACTATCCTGCATTGATTTATAGCACCTGCTACAGCTGTTTGGCTCATGGCAGGCATTTTGTCTGCAGCCAAATGCCACTGCTGTTACTGGGCAAGCCTAGATGGAGGTCATATTTACTGGGCATGTTTATAATCTGTAGAATGATCTAAGCCATGGAGGGCTAATTTCCCAAAGATCAATCACTAAGGGAGGATTTCAGAGGTTATGTTCTTTATCCAATTTCCTGTGTACTAATGAGATGGCTGGAACCTGTTTGAAATCTTTCTGATTAGAACTCTTCTGAGACTCAATAAAGAATATGACATTCATAAATCTAAATAAGAGGTGACTTGGCTGCCCAAATGGTGAGTCATGCCATGATGAGATGTTTCCCTGCCCCAGCAGGGTATGGTATCAAGGACCAACCTGAGACAAGGTCAAAACTGATGTGAAATTCTTGACAGCACTTGGCCTTTCCTGCTGAATTCAAAGGACTCTTTTTAGTGTTAACATTCATTGTTTATGGTTTTTCAATAAAAGTTTAAGCAACAAGCATTTGCTTAATTATCACATGTTGCAGATTAAGAAAGAAGACATGTTAAAACTGCGACAGTTGAGTATAATAAGGATTATAACTCAGAACTGACAATGAGGGTGCAATGGAGTAGTGTAAATATTCATAGCTAATTTTTAAAATGTTTCTCATATGTCAAAAATGTATTAAGCATCTCATATATATAAGTTTCTTCAGTGTCAACAACAAATTCATGAGTTAAGCCCTACTATTGACACCTATCTTATAAATGAAGAAACTGAGATTCAGATTGTTGATAAATCCTCAGTTAAATATGTGTCCCGTTCTAGATGTCACCATGATTATTTTGCCTTCTCTTAGCGAATCATATTCAAAATACCTTTCTACATTATTGGATCATCTCAACTTCTCCCATTTTAAGGCAATCAGTCTGGTGTTCTCCATTGTTACCTAAGCACAATCATTTGATGGGCAACACCCTTTCCATAGTTCGAAAATCCAGCATTTTCAATTTGCTGGGCTCTTCCTTATTGAAAAGAGACACCCCATTGATTCTCTAAAACACACTGCCCTGTGTTTCTCCTGAAACTTTTCCATTTATCAGCACCTCTTCCTTTGCTTAATTTCTCATAATTAGAACATTTTAGTTTGAATCTAGTCTTGTGTCTGGACCATATGACATATAATTTTCTAGCAGTCTGATATAGTCTACAGACTCTAGTCATTTCTATCCATACTATCTCCCAAATTATATGATCGTATTCCCATGTCTTTCAACACCATTCTGTCTGCTCAAAAAGGGTAGAAGTCTCCTGCTACTCTTCACTTTCCTTAACCACACACTATACTCTGCCTCCCAACTTCTTGGATTTTTCAAGACAGGTTTTCTTTATGTAGGCCTGGCTATCCTAGAACTCACTCCGTAGACTATGGTGGCATCAGACTCATAGGTCTGCCTGTCTATGCCTCTTGAGTACTGGGGGTATAGGTGTATACCCCCAAGCCCAGCCCTTACACTATTCTTCAACAACAGAGTTCCTTATTTATATCTCATATCTTTACATCTTACCCTGCCTTCACTACCATCCTGTCCCTGATTTCTGTACAGTATATTTTGATGATCCTTGAGTGGATATTAGCTTAGAATGGAAAACAGACAGGATGGCTCATCCCACATCGCTGTGGAAAACTCAGGACAGAGACATAGAGTGATCTTGCAGTGCCATCATAGAAAATGTAAAGTAAGAACCACGAGCTACAGAAACCTGCTGGTGTGACAGGGCTCCTTTCCATCATCTTTGAAAAAAAAAAATGCTCCTGTCTCTTAATAGTTTAACCTTTAGACTTCCTGTTCTAAAAGCAAACCATACCACTGGGGGAATTTAACATTGAGAAAAAGTACAAAACTGAAGTGAGAACTCTTTCCTAGACGTATTAATGAGCAAGGAGACAGCTTTCCACAGTCATTTCTTCCTGGGGACTGGGACAAGAAATCGGTGAGAATCAAATAATTTGGCCAGTGATGGTGTAATAATAAGAGAGCTCCGCACATACTGCCTGGTACCTTCCTTCCTTTCAAAGGAGGAAAGCCAGGATGCTCAGCAACATCTCTAATATTTGGGATTAAACATTTTTTCCCTTGCTTTCCTTCTTTTCTCCATCCTTTCCTCTTCTTACCCACCTCCCTTTTCTCCCTCTCCCTCCTCCCTCTGCCTGCTCCTTCTGACTAACTAGGGTTAATCCCTTTCCATCCTGTGTAAGCTAAACCCTAAATTACACAGTATGTTTTTCTTACTTAGAGAGCATATGGCTTCCACATCATGGGTGACTCCAGAGATAGTGGAAGCAGGCTGTGTGTTTTGCCTGCCTTGCAAATTTGAGTTTACCTTATCAGCCTTGGGTGTTTATTCTTGTGGAGGGTCAGTAGAGTGTTTGAATGATTGTGAATAACCAAAACAAATGTGAAGAAAGGATATTGTAGAAACTCCTTCAGACTACCTTGTGTTGAACCGTCTCTCCTCTGAGTCAGAGAATGATTGTGTTAAGGATAATGGGACGAGTTGCAGGGAGTGACAATTCCTCTTCTTACTAGCTTTAGGGTACTATTGTGCTCCTTTGTTAGGTTAGAGGGATTTTGTGAGAATGTAGTGTTTCCAGTCTTCCTCTCTTCATTGAGAAAGTTGAAGCCATCCCTATTAAAAACCAGAGGGCTAAAGCCCGCAGTGCATTTGAGACCGCCTTTTCCCGCCAGAGGTGCATGTTTTCCTTGTACACTTCATTCTCACTCCGAGACCTCTTCATCTTCCCTCCAAGGGCTCTCTTCACCTGAGTGAGTCTCCATCAGAGAATCATCTGAGGAGTGATTCAGCAGTGTGCGGCACAGCATTGTCAAACAGAGACAGTGCCACTCCGGCTCCATGAGCTGAGACAGCCTCCAAAGTGGTTCTGGCAGAGAGCCAGAGGTCCATTCCTGTTCTAGAAGAAAAAAACCCACAAAGACAGAGAGATCGCAGCACCCCATCCTGGCTGATTCATACAGCGGCATTGACATTGAGACTCCAGAGAGCTGTTCTCTTCCCAGTCTGGCTAAAAATATCCAAATTCAGATTTATAATGACAGGAGCTGATAAATTTGCTGGGGAAATGCAAGCAGTGTCACCGTCGTGCTAGGAAACCTGTTCTGATAAATTGATGTGGGGAAAGAGATTGCCAAACACGGCAGAGACCCGCCGTGCTACTTCCCCTGGGATGATGAGCAAAATGAGCATGTTTTCCTTGCCATCAAAGTCTCCTTTTTTATCCAGGGTAGGCAGGAGAGTACAGCAGATTACAAAGGAATATAGGGAACATCTTGATCAAAAGGATAGCATGACATAAAACCAAACCTTATCTTCTGTCTACCAGACAGAACAGGGTGGATCCACCCCCCCCCCCAAAAAAAGGACCAGAGTTAGGGACTAAAGATGGTTATTTAAAAGGTATAATCTTTTTTTTTTTTTGATACCCACTGCCTCTCCCTCCACCCCCTGGCTCTGTCAAACAATTTGCCAACAATTGCTACATTTGCTCCAATCATTTTAGGTCATTAACTTTGGAAATTAATGTTGGCATCATTTTCAAGCTTGGCCTTTTGCCAACGTCGAGCTGGGGCCGGATGTGTAGGTGGATGATGCCGGCTTGGAGGTTTTCCCTATCACACATTTACTAAGACCACAAAATATCATGGTTGAGTTTAATGCACAAATGTTACCAACTCAAGCCTCAGCTACAGGTCCCCAGTGATGATTTTTGATGCCATTGTTTACCAGTACTAACATCATTGCTGTCCACAATTAAAAGAAAAGCTGTTGACCCAAAGGGGATCTGGACTCCACAGAAAGACCAATAGAGTAAACTAACCTGGACCACTGGGGGTTCCCAGAGACTGTACTACCAATCACAGAGTGAGCATGGGATGGACCTAGGTCCCTGTGCATATATAGCAGATGTGCAGTTTGCTCTTCATGTGGGTCCCTCAAACCACTGGAGTGGGATCTGTCCCTGACTCTGTTGCCTCCTTGTGGATCTGATTTCCCTAACAAGGCTGCCTTGTCTTGCCTTAGTGGGAGAGAATGTGCCTAGTCCTGCAGTGAGTTGTTGTGCTAAGGTGGAGTGATACCCAGTGGGACCTCCCCCTTCTCAGAGGAAAGGAGATGGGAGGATGGGGTGAATAGCTGTACGAGATGGAGGATTGGGAGGAAAGCAGGGCTGCAATCTGGATATAACACGAATAAATACATTAATAAAAAGAGAGAGAGAGAAAGGCTGGGACTTACATTCATGCAGCGTTTATGTAAGACAACCTCAGTCTTCAAAGCTACTTAGGACTTCTATTTCCATAGCCCTTCGTTTTCACCCACCTTTTCTGTGTTCAAGCAACCATTGTTAGGTTGAGCTCTGCTTAAATCAATAGCAGGTGACCAAAAACATCCACAGTCAGAAAAAATAATCCTATAATTTTAGGATTCAATAGGAAATTCATGATTCAAATACTTGATGCACTGGTACAAGACAAAATAACATAGATGGATTGAGGCATAGATGATAGGCCAGAGGCATGCTTAGATTCATTTCAAAGCTAACATTAAAAATTGCAATGGTGAAATCTAGGTATTAGAATGTGGGTAATGATTCTGAAATTATTTAATCCAGGAAATGTTTGTGAGTTAATTATGTTATTAATTTAGGGAGAGGAGGAGGTAAGTTACTATATACCCAAGATAAGATAGAGATATGTGGATAAGAATAATAGAATACCAAATTATTTCTCTGATTTTGTTGAAGTGTAAACAGAAGTAAAGAAGTAGCTGGAACAGACTGGCATGGAGTTTGCCCTCTCCACTGACTTCCAACTCTCTCAAGCGAATCTGTTCTCATTCAAAGAAAAAAAGTAGCATCCCTCAACCAGCAATATATACATACATTTTGAGCATTTTTTTCTGTATATGTTTCATTATATAGAACAATTTCTGCCTTCAGAGTAATTACAACATACAGTGAACACATTATTCAAACATGGCGCTGAAGGGTGAGGCATCAGCAAGAATGCACTTCTGAAAGTTCAGTGTTAATAAGTGAAAAGGGTGTTCATTAGATGACATGATAACAATCTCAGAAGGCCTGATCCCTTGCCACTAGGGCTTTGAAGACACACAGGTCATGGGTGCTGTGATTGTGATGGGTTTCTTACCTTCCTTTTGCTCTGAAAACTTCCTCTGGTACAGCTAGGCAACAATACCCTGTTAGCTGGCAAACAGCAGACATTAATGCATTGGTTCCTATGTTTTTAATGCACACGGGGAAATAGAGTCATATAAAACTCTATGTGATGTTGCTTGACTTGCTCCTACTCTTGCCCCTCCTTGATGTCCAAACACAGCTTTAATCATTGCAGCGGAGAATAGTCCTAACTGTGGATTTGGACCAATGTTCCATTAAACCCTACATTTCATATGAGCACAGTGAAGTGACTTGGGAGAAGAGACTGTCTCACATGGTGCATTGATTTTACGACAAAGGGAGCAACAGGTAGACTAATAAAGTTTTACTACACAGTGAGGGTAAAGGAAGGTTATACACCTTTGCAATGTAGATTTTATGATTTCTTAGAGTTGAATAGTTGTGCTTAAAGTGTTTTGTGTTAGGAAAAAAATGCATAATTCTCATTTAAAGAAAAGGAACAATTTCACTCAAGCAGCAACATATACATATATAATTTTTCCAAGCATTTTTTTCTGTATATGTTTCATAAAGTAGAACAGTTTCTACCTTCATAGTGGCTACAAGTATAACAAAAGGCTTCCTGGGAACTCTTTAATGAAGTTTAATACATTAAATTCTTCCTGCTTGACCTATTCTGTGGGGTGGTTATCCCTTGCTATGTGTGTCTCTGACCATTGCATAGTTTTGATTCTTTTCATTACATCTTAATATCTACATTCTATAGAATTTCTACCTCCTCTAACTGCACACAGGGATTACAAAGATTCCTTCCTTCTTTCTAAAAGTGGACAACTGTCCCAATAACTTGTTTGTGCTTTATCTGACATGTGAAACATTTCTTCTATAAGACAGATGTAAATTTACAACCAGGAACAAGACATTCTGAGGCCGGGAGCTCATGGTCTACACTGACTTTGAATCAGTCCTTTGGCTGGACAGCTCCCATCAAAGCAAAACTGGAAATTCCTTATGTTAAGGCATTGTTTTGCCTATCATAGAAGGATTATGAAAGAAATAGGGAGTAAAAAGGGCCAGGGAGGGGGATAGGAAGGCTGAGAGGTAGGTTGTAAGTGGGATTTTGTTGGAGAAAATGTTAAATTAATGGTTTCTAGATGATATTATACTCTATAAGAAAAATGTCACAAAATAAGAGATTAAATAAATTCTAACCAAATAGATCAGCTCAAAAATTAGTTGAAGAAATACATTCATACTCAAGCCATGCAGAACATTAAGATACACCGAGAGCTGTGTCCAATATGTGGAATGGATCTTCAAATGGCTCTGATGAGCAGCTGCTATAAGCAGGAGAGTGAATTCAAAATCCCAAAATCATAGACAAGAAAGACATTCCACAGCACAATTTGTGATAGAGAAGAAAGGGAGAGAAAAAGTCAGAACTGTATTGTAGGTGGGAATGTATTGAATTTTGCTCTCGTAAGCCGAGTGTAGAAAAAGTATTGATTAACAGGTTAGGTCTTGTGAGAGGAGGGGCAGGAGGCCCCATGCTTGAGTAATCCAGGCTGCCCTTGCTTTGTCTGTCAGCACCCCTGCTAGCTCCAGAGAACAAGTGATTCTCTCCTTCCTTGCTGTTCCTTCCCAGCCCCAGCAAGTCAGGATGCAGGCAGCTCTTGGTGAGGCTTAGCAAATGTAAAACTTCAACCTTGGAAACTGCTGTGATTTGATTCTATGCAAGCTTCATCATTTGTCTGAGTGTGAAGATCAAATAATTTCATACAACCTGACACTAGCAGTTTTCATTCTTTTTTTATTAGATATTTTCTTTATTTACATGTTATATGATACCTCCTTTCCCAGTTTCCCCTCAAAAAAAATTAAAAAACAAAAAACAAAAAAACAACAACAAGAACAAACCCCTGTTCCCTCCCTCCTTTCCCGTCCCCTTGCTCACCACCCCACCCTCTCCTGTTTCCTGGCCCTGGCATTCTCCTACACTGGGACATAGAACTTTCACAGGGCCAAGGGCCTCTCTGACAACAGATTCACAACCTTCTCTCCACCTTTCTAGCAAGTGGAGAGCCTGTCTCCAGGGTGTGCTCTGACCCCAGGATTCTGGAGGGACAACTGATCCACAGCCATCTGCACCTGGGATTTACCAGAAGAGAGCTGATCTCCCAGAAGTGCTGACACCAGCTTACAGACCCACAGGAGGAACAAGCTCCAGCCAGAGACAGCAAGAACATCTAACACCAGAGACCAACAGATGGCAAAAGGCAAACGCAAGAATCTTACCAACAGAAACCAAGACTACTTGGCTTCATCAGAACCTAGTACTCACACTACAGCAAGTCCTGGATATCCCAAAACACCAGAAAAGCAAGATTGGGATCTAAAATCACATCTCACGATGGTGATAGAGGAATTTAAGAAGGACATGAATAACTCCCTTAAAGAAATGCAGGAGAACACAGGGAAAGAAGTACAAGCCCTTAAAGAGGAAACACTAGCAGTTTTCTAATCCTAGCCTTTTAGAAGAGAATTGGTGTATGGATTGGGGGTGCTGTTCAGTGTTAGAGCATGTGCTTAGCATGTGCAAGGCCCTGCTTCCATACTGAGCATAATAAAGAATCATTATTGATAAACACAGGGCAATGTGACTGTGTAGGCATTGGATTACACACTGAATTGAGCCAGGGAAGAGGGGGAAGTAGGAGCTAACTTCTAATAAGAACCTTCTATTGGCCAGGCTTGCATTCTGTATGTACTAACCTTCATAATCAGTCCATGCAGTGTGCTGATAAGATGTTGGCTCCTGGACTGGGAAGATGGATCAGCACTTAAGAACTTGTACTGTTCTTACACTTATATCAGATTGCCTCTTCTATTCTGCTTGGGCATGTATACTTATATATACATATTCACACCCATGTGCTAATGTACCTGTGTGCAGATACACACTCATGCACACACACATGCATGTACATATCCCCACATGGATACAAACATATATACTTTCATAAACAAATATCACTGCATACATAAACACATACATACACATGTGCACATACATGTACACACATATACACACACACATACACTTTTACACATATATGCACATACCCCCCACACGGATACAAACATACATACACTCATAAGCACACACATACACTATAATTAAACATAAACATTTACCAAAGGTAATGTTATTCTTAGGAAAACTAAGAATTTGAACTCTTCCCCATATGACTGAGTTTGAGTGATTTTTTTTTTCTGTTCCTTGAGCTGTATACCATCTGGTCCATGACTTAGCAACCATAAGGTGAGTACAAGATGGAAAATAACCTGAAATCCAAAATAGTTTGCTTCTTCCTGTATTAGCTGTACTGACTGAAACTACTGACTAAATGAGATTTTTGAGAATAGGCATGAATTCTGATTATCCAATTCCCTGCTAAGAATTTAAAGAATCATATTATTTCTTCTGTGGGTGGAAAGAGGAGTGAGAGATCTGAAATAGTACCTGTGGAGTATAAAAAGACAAATTTGGATACTGAAATAGTTGTCAAAGCTGTCAAAAACCGTGATTCTCTTTTACTTAGAAAAAAAAGGAAGAAGAAGAAGAAGATGATTGGAGATATTTTTGAGAAAGGTATAGACATTTTGTATTCCCAGTTCATTTAGATATTTGGTTTTGTCTTAGTTTTTGGTAGGGTTTGCAAGGGGATTATTTAAGAAGGTGCTGCACATGCTGGAAGCATTTAAAGTATAATACATATGTGTCCATCCAGAACTCCACAGTCATAGAATGACCTGCATGCATTCAGATCTGTGAATAAAAGACAGAGCATAAAATACATCAGTAATGTTCCACTTTTCTGCTTCCCCTGTTTATCAGCTACCTTCTATTTTTAATATAACAGGAGAAAGATACATCGAAACCTATGTGTAATTTTCACTTTGTAGTAGATAGATTTCTAAAATGTAGTTTTATACAAAATTTATACCTTAAAACATGATTAATATAGAACATATAATATAGAGCATCTACAGTTTTTCTTAGCAAGCTTTTAAAATGCATTATGGATTTCGTATTCACAGTATATCTAAACTCAGTCAAGTACGTTTCAAGGGCATAATAGCCACATGCAGCTACAGACTTCTATCTTGGTCTAGAGAGGAACATAGACTTCAGATATTTGGGTGATATATTCTCCATCATCCATTGTCATATGTATTTATTTACTGTGGAAGCACATTGTTGCTCCTACCCCATCAGAAATGAGCAGGGGTGAGGATAATTGCATACCACTTAGTTAACAGTTATTTTCCCTTCACTCAGAAGGACTAACTATCATCTCTGTCTTCTATTTTAATGCCAACATACAGGGCAATAGAATAGTCTTTCTTCCCATCTCCTTCTCCCTTAGGAAGCACACACACACACACACACACACACACACATACAAAGAGAGAGAGAGACAGAGACAGACAGAGAGAGACAAAGAGAGATAGAGAGACAGAGAGAGAGACAGAGGTAGAGAGAGAGAGACAGAAGCAGAGAGACAGAGAGACAGAGAGGCAGAGAGAGAGAGAGAGATTAACATATACCAAAAACACATTACATTAACACATCTAATTAAAGCTAATTAAAGTACCAGAGAGACACAATGAACATCTAATAAAAACCTTTTAACTAGATTTAAAAACCAAAGGTGAACGAAAAGGATTAGAATAACTCTTATAGATGACAACCAATTCAGGAAATATTTTGCTACTTCCTAACCGTGTTTAACTGTAACTTACCAGGAAGAAAGTCTCATGACTCATGCTTTACCACATTGGGCTCGGTCCTTCTTGTATAACTCTACTGCATTTTAAAATCTGTACTTATTGCTGGTTGCAGAGACTTATACTGGACTTGGAACATAGTCAAGAACAGGTTCTGTACAGAGGACTAGGTGAGTCTGCTCAAATTGTTGACAATACCACACGCAGCTACAGGAGGGCTAGGGCTTCAGCTGAGCCAGGAATCATGTGAAGACAAAACAAGTGAAGAAGACACTGAGTTTTGAGATGAATGCTTTTCCTGTTACATAACATCTGAAATATTCTGATATAAGATTTGGAGAAAGATGATAGCAATGCCAGCTTTTTTGGTTTATCCAAGAAAAAAAAATTGAGTTATTAATTATTTAACTCCTACGACCATTCATCGAGATTCTTAGGAAGCTAAGGAGACTTTGAGCTAGCTGAATGGCCCCACCATGTGAATTTTTCATGCTTGGGTGATCAGTTCCCACAACAAAACCTATATCAACGAAGCAGGAGTTACTTGAGTCAGGAAGACATGACTGGAGAGCTGCCTTGGCAGTCCTTCTTCAACCCTGGAAATCATTTATTTCCTCTGGGTTTAATTCTTCATACGTTTGATGAATGTAAACCCTCCCCTGTAGCTCCGCAGTGAAGAATAAATGAAGACAATTTATCTAATCTCTGATTCAGGCCCTCACACATATTGATTGCACAATAAAGTTTTCTTTATTCCTCTGTGAAATTAAGTTTTTGTTCCTTGACCTTTGTGTCTTGAAATGATCTTTCAGCATCCAGATTAGGCTTTATAATGTTAGCATTTTAGATCTTCTTTACTTTTTATTGACTAAAAGAAATAATTGGATTATGAGTATACAACTCTTAGGTTTTTAAAACTCACTAAAGCAAATACTTATTGAGGCTAAATTCCAGTGGAAAGTTTTGGCATCGAATCATCTAACTGTTGTCCTAAAAAAGCTTTATCTTTGCCTCATTTTAGAGGTTCAGAATCTCAAAAGGACATCTGACTAGTTTTTAGACTCATCTTAAGGGGTCACAGAAATACTAGAAAATATGCTGGTGTAAAATAATTTCAACATAACCAATCAATCAAAGCCTTTTTGAATGTTGAGAATATCTTGCTGGCCCCACTTAACACTTGTTTTTAAAGAAAAACTAGGTTCTAGATGGGTAGCTGTCATTAAGGGACATAAGCACTGAGGTTCATGAGAGCCGAGTATGATGAAAGAATAATACGGTTTGCTTTGTTCTGGGACAATTTGGGAACACATCTGCAATAGAAGGGCTGTAAACTATCCAATGGGAGACGAAATGTAAGCATTACTGGGAATGACATTGGTGGTCCAGATTCTGGGGGATTATTAAGTACAGTGTCTTCATTAGCTTATGCATGCTGTGACAAAGTTTCTGGGAGAAAGGACAGTGAGGGAGGAAGGATTTATTTTTGGCTTATGGGTACAGCAGATTTCAGAGGCATGGCATGGTGAGCATTGCACTTCCTGGAAGCAGGATCTCTTCATAGCACAGCAAACCAGAGAGTCAGGTAAGAATGAGGCATTAACTATAAACTTCAGAGGTCTGCTAACCTACTTCCATTTGTTTGTTCCTACCTTCCGAAGATCCCAGAACATCACAAGACAAGTACCCAAATGTAGGCTGGAGAGACTCTTCAGATTTAAACCATAACAGGGTGGAGGGAGGGTCTATCTCAGTGTCGACTTTTAACATATATGTGATGGTGGTTTAATCTCAGGTTATCCTCTGTGAGGGTAGGTTCCTTCCTGAATACCGTAGAAGCCTCAGTATGTATGACTTCTCTGATACATGAAGAAAAGTGTGTAACGAGGAGAGGCTATACTACAAACACATTTGCAAAGGAGGAGCCTTTTCTTCTAAGCCATTTCTACAGGACTCTGGATTTTAGCAAACTTTGGCTCTTCCCATCAAGCTTGAGAGCTTATTTTACTCTATAATTCTGAGTCATATTAAAGTGTAAATTAATTAAGTTTATTTTACCAAATCTTGCTTCTGTTGAGGACATTCCAATGATTTTCGATTTCCAGTTAGGGACCTTGTTTTAGAAGTTGATTGTCAAAGAAGGGACAGATACCCAGAGTTCAGGGTACTAATCTCAAACTCAGTTGATGATATTAGCCTTTCAAAATAAAGAACTCAGCGCTCAATATCAAGGACTCTCTCTTTCCTTCCTATCTCCAGACAAGGAACATGACTCAAACCCCTGCTATCCCATGTTTGTAACATTCTTATTATTAATAATACAGTAGCTACAAAGAAGAGTTAGTAAACATCAGGGAAGGGTTGCACATTCATCAGGCAGTTAAATGTAATATTTTTTATTCTTCATTTATCATTTGTTTACCTTGCCAATTGTGGTTTAGTAAATATCTAGTGATGTGGATTTAAGTAAAATTTTAAGAAGTAAGAAGACTGTATTTGTATATTTAGTTGTGTATTTGTGTGAATGTGTGTGTGTGTGTGTATGTGTGTGTGTGTGTGTGTGTAAAACAACAAAAGAAAAAGTTCATGGATTCAAGAAAGGTCAAAGAGATCAAAGTGGAGTACATGGAATATATTGTTCCACATGACCAGTTTTTGTGATGGACTCTGTTACATTTCTAATAAAAAAGCAAGACTTAAGATGATTTGTGTTAAGTTTACTTGTGATAAGTGCAGGTTTATATTAAAAGTAACTTAATTTACTTACAAAAGGAATCTAGTGTATATAAATTGGTTGAGGTGCGCAGAATTCCCAGTGGAAGCTTCTGTAAATCAATGTCAATAAGATAGATACTCCTGCCTTGCTCTTCCTTTTGGAGGGTTCAGAAACTTGGAACAGAATCAAACTTCATAAAGAAAGAATAATTTACTGAATTCTCACAGATAATCTTGAAATCATGCATCTTTTACATGATTCTAATGATTTAAATCACATTTCATAAGCAGGAAGTTCTCCACGTAATTCGAACATCTTGGACTCTGTAGTATTAGAGAGGGGCAGATTTACTTAAACCCATAAGCGGATTCAGTCATTACCTTCACTCCAGTTAAAATGTATTAGAAGTGATGTTTAATATAAAGGTTATTTAAATCTACCTTTCCAATGATTTGTATAGATTGTCAGTAGATAAGTGAAAAGCATAGGGTTTTACCATGTGTTCACAGAAATGTCAGGCTATGTTCAGTTAATGCTAGATGTAAGTAAAAATGATGGAGTAATAATAGGTGTAAACTACAGATACTTCTCCTTCCTCTTGAAATTAGATAACTTTTCCTAATTCCCCACAAACAAGGATAAAATAATCAAGGGGAAGTTTTCTGTCTTACAGAACCAAACTCATCAAAAGTAGGTATGCAATCATCTACCACAGTAAAAAGTAGAGATTTTTCTAGAACAATATCTACCATGTTTTGTTCCTCTAGGTTAATGATTCTGCCACACTTACATTTTATATGCTTTAACTTTAAATATTTTCCTGGTAACTGTCTTTTTTAATTTCGTCAGTTAGATACTCTATTCCCTTTTATAGATGGAAGAATAGCACTCATAAACAAGAAGGTATCTGGCTTTCTGTTTGAGAAAGTGGCCCACTGTAGTAATTGCTTATTTATCGAGACTCTGCTCATTCAGTTCATAACAATAGAAAAAAATGACTTCCCACATTGGAGATAGTAGAGCTGGAATCAGAGTCCTAGAAGCAGTTTATTCTTGAAATTTGAGTTGTTACATTTTCCTTGTACAATGCTTTTGGTAATATAGATAACTTAGCATCACATACTCTACTAATTATAGAACTGGAAGAATGGGATATAACTGTGAGGGACTTGGGAGTTTGGGGTTAATAAATGTTGAGGAAACATTTTGGAATTCTATAGCAATATACTTATGGAACCAATGGTTAGGTATATGAACTTAGGACCTTGGTCCTCACCATATAAACTTGACCAAGTCATCTGACCTCTTTGAGATTCCCTCTCCTCCTTGGTCCAGTGAAAATAACAGTGGGATTTGTCTTTCACAAATGAGGGAGTAGAAAAATGATATAATGCGCAAAAAAGCATCAGAGGAGAAAAAAATGTGTTGGCTTTACAAATGATGTTTCTTACTCAGAATAAACAGAGATGCTTTTCTTCACAATCACGGAAATCCTTGCCTTTTCAGAGCAGATTTGAATGTTGTACAGGAAATGACTCATATAGAAAAAGCTAGTTGTTGTGAAATTTTAAACCACACAATGTTTGTTGATATTTGGTTGTGCAAGTGACTAAATCTTTCTTTGAAGATTAACTGACCAGGCACACTTGGAAGGATGTCTAAGTTTGAGAAGTGTTGTCAAATTTGCCAAGAACACTATAGACTCCAATTAATATGCTCCATTTGGGTCTTCATTTGTTTCTCTGTGTCAGTTTCCTTTCAGTGAGAATTCTTAGAGACTTGGTTCAGAGATGAGAACTTGGGTGTGCCTTTGTCTTCTCAGAATGACTGAAAGCAAAACTCCTAATTAGTTAAAGAAATGTTTTAAATCTCATATTACTTTTCATACCACTTGGAGATAGATATCAGAAAGAAAAAATGAATTATAATTTTCTAATAATAGGATTTATGCAATTGTGAAAGTTCATCATCCTTATTTTTTAGTCTTGCAAATTATCCCCATTTGTTAATAAATAATTAATGGCCTGTATCAAGAAGTGTTCCACAATAGTCTGAGAAGCAACTAGAGGAGATATGAGGGGGAAATTGAGTTTAAAATAAATGACCTATAAGGGTCCTACAAATCCAGAGATTTTTTTTTGTATTTTCAAGAATTATATTTGCTGTCAATCCATGTCCAGGTTTAATCTCTTCCTTTGAGAACCAGGTCAGATTAAGAGAAATTTCAAAAATACCCAACCAATCAATATCTAATTCATTTACACCCTGCTTCTTCCTGGGCCTGCTGGGTATAAGCCTGTAGTCACTGCCATCTCTCTTAAATTCAGGCACTTTGGGAAGGGAGCCATCTTTTTAGATCTATTTTCTCTCTGGAGCTGGGAAGCTGTATCTATATAAAAAGAAGTGACATATTAGGCTGGGCGTATTAAAACCTTTTCTGAGAAAATCAATATAAGTTTGGGAAGGCTCATTTATTGTCAAAGGAGAAGAAAGGACAAAAGATAATGCAGAAGTAGACTCAGGATATCACGTAAGCAGTGGGGAATGGAAAATGCCATGTAAAGTGACTGTTGGTGCTTGCATAGCAATTGTCTGTTTATTAGCCTTGGAAATGTTCTAGATTTGTGGTTGTGTTCTATCTTGTAACATAAAGGAATTCTGAGACCCTTTTGTCTGATTGAGTTTGTATTCACCTGTCAGGACTTTGAGAATTTGTTGTAGTGATCAGTGTTGATACAAATTGAACCCAATGCAGGTTATATCAATGAGACATAATTTGGGATAATTAGCAGGTTTGAAATATCCCTTGTAGTATACTGTCCTAGTCTATTCAGTCTATCCACTGTCCTAGTCTATTCAGTCTATCCACTGTCCTAGTCTATTCAGTCTATCCACTGTCCTAGTCTATTCAGTCTATCCACTGTCCTAGTCTATTCAGTCTATCCACTGTCCTAGTCTATTCAGTCTATCCACTGTCCTAGTCTATTCAGTCTATCCACTGTCCTAGTCTATTCAGTCTATCCACTGTCCTAGTCTATTCAGTCTATCCACTGTCCTAGTCTATTCAGCAGAATGTATCAGCTACATTACTGCAACCCCCTTTTCAACTGAATGAATTGTGTTTTCATTATTTTAAATTAATCAGTATGAATATATTAATTGTTTTATATCCTGGGTTGAATACATCATTGTCTCTGGGTGCCAGTACTGCATTCATAGTTTGTAAGTAAATAAAACCCAAAATGACTTTATGGTGAAAATTAATTTCTGGTGTATAAAATGTCATAAATTTCCACCTGTATGCTATCCTTTAAAACCAAAGGAAGGCAGGCTAAGTTTTACTCACGAGTAGATTCTCTTGCCTCTTTTCTCCTAGGCAGAACAACTTTTATCGTCAAAGTTGTTACATTCAGCTCCTTGCAGTGTGGTAAAGCAGTCACACAGTATGTGCTTTCACTCTCTGACCATCATACATGATGAAGTGAAAGTTTGTGATTTTTTTTTTTGCACTTTCCACTATGTTCAGTTTCTGGCTTGTTGCTCATACTGTGGCCAAAGCCAAGGAAGGTCATCAAAAGAGCTTAGAAGTAAGATTTACATCCATAACTCCAGACAAGTTAGGCCATCATACTTGGTGAGTTATTAGGATCAGGTTATTGTCTGGGGGCAAGACTTTACAAGTAATTGCTATCAAAGGTACTAGACAAACTAAAGTATTTGAAGACTTACACGTTCTCTTCCCTAACAATGAAATTGGCCAACTGTGACATTACATGTGGTAAATTATACCAGTCTAAAATCTTAGGTATCAGGAATGGATATGATAAGTCAAACGAGAATGATTTGCTTTTCAAAACCAATGGAAATGAACACGGTCATGGAGAAACAGAGAAGCAGCCACTGGGAAGACAAGGGGTCTAATTAACCAGGTAGAGTACAGTACTATCATGGCAGCAGACAGCAGGTATTAGTAGAATGCTAAATCATGGAAGTTTAGGAAGACATGAAAATAGCATGCTAGATATATGAAGAGCAATATTTACAGATGAAGACAGACATGTATTACTAGAACAGTTTATAATAAATCAAAGGGTTCTAGGATAGGGACAAGATTCAGTACCTCGACTTGAGTCTTAAGCAAATGCTTATCAAGAGCAATTTGGACCTAGTCCCAATGCTAGATACAACACTACAAATTTTACAGAGATAATACTATTCTTCTGGAGCTAGTGCTTTTACTATTTTAATATAATAGTAAAAGAAACTAAGTCGCATGAAAGTTGATTACTTGTCTACACCAACATCTACACACAGTTGATAAGTAAGTGTGTAAATATACCATTCTAGGCAGTAATTTTAAAATATATTTTTGTTGAAAATAGATATTTTATTGCTATATCCTGATCATGGTTTTCCCTCCTCCCACTCCTGACTCACATAAATCCACACCCTTTGTTGTGTTCTCTTCTTTAGAAAACAACAAGAAAACAAAGAAAAATAAATCAAAATTAAAAAAGAACAATAACAGGAAAAAAGAAAAGCACAGAAACTACACAGGCAAAATTAGAAAACATAATATCCAAGATCCTCCTTCCCCACAAAGCCCCAAAAAGCTATGTGAAAGAAAATACCTACAGAAATACGATTGGGCTCCTCTCAAATTGGTCATCCGCTTGTGGGTATAGGTCACTGCTATCTTATCCCAAAGCTCATGGTAATGAAAAGGATACCCCAGTGGGCAGATTATAAAAGCTCTGAAAATGATACATCTCATTAAGGCATAGCCATGCCTTGTATAAAAGAGTACACAAGAAAAAATAGGGCTCCACCCTTAAGGGCAAAGCATAGGGTCACAGCGGTGGGAATGATGGAGTGACATGAGTTGTTCTCAGCTAAAGCCTGTTTACATATATCTATCTTGCCAAAGGCAAGAGTGTTGTTCATAAAAGGTGACAGTTGATATCCAGGGAAGCAAGACACATATATTAGTTGGTGATGGAATTTTAAAAAGGAAAGAAAATGAGAAAAGGGGAGCATGTCCAGTGCATAGTAGCTACCTTAATATCTGTGGATAAGTTAGCAAAATAGTCTCCCACATTTCAAGTGACTCATTCTCAAACTCTCGAAGAAATGATAATATTTATAAGAAATAGCAGCATCTTTATCTTTTCGACATTAGACATTATTGTCATATTTTTCCATTCAGATATGGAAGGGAAAATTTCCTTTCATGATCTGTTCTCGTGTTGTTGAATTTTTAAAATCATACTCTCATGTCATCTTCACAAAATAGGCCACAAAGAGGAAAAAAATGTATAACTTAGCCATGTTTTTGTAAGCTTTTGTATCATATATAAAATTATTGAGATTTAAATCACAAAGATTCAAGGAGACAAATTGTTTCCTTTAGATCTATTTTCATTCCCTTTAAGAGAAATTGAAGATGGAAAGATCTCCCATGCTCATGGATTGGTAGGATTGATATAATAAAAATGGCCATCTTACCAAAAGAAATCTATAGAATTAATGCAATTATAATCAAAATTCTTTTAACACAATTCTTTATGTATTTTCAAATAACAATACTCAACTTTATATGGAAAAACAAAAAACTCAAGATAGCTAAAGCAAAACTATACAATAAAAGGATTTCTGGAGGTTTCACATTCCTGATTGCAAGGTGTATTGTAGAGTAATACTAATAAAAACTGCATGGTATTGGTATAAAAATAGACAAGTTAATCAGTGCATTTGAATCAAAGACCCAGAAGTAAACCTACAAAGAAATGGACATTTGTTTGTTTGTTTATTTTACAAAGTAGTCAAAACTATACAGTGGGGAAATAAAAATAATTTTCAACAAATGGTACTGGTCTGACTGGATATCAGCATGTAAAATAATGCAAACAGATCAATATTTATCACCCTGCATAAAACTCAAGTCCAAATAGACCAAAGATCTAACATAAAACCAGATATACTAAGTCTGATAGAAGAGAAAATGGGAAATAGTCTTGAACGCATGGGTAAAAAGACAAGTTCCTGAATATAACACCAATGACTCAGGCACTAAGATCAACCATTAATAAATGGGACCTCCAGAAACTGAAAGGTTCTGTAAGGCAAAGAACACTATCAATAGAACAAAATAGCAACATATAGAATGAGAAAAGATCTTCACCAACCCTATATCCAGTAGAAGGCTTGTATCCAAAATATATAAAGAACTCTAAAAATTAACACCTACAGTCTAACAGCCTAATTAAAAATGAGGTTCAGAGATGAACAATGAATTCTCAACAGATGAATTACTAATGTCCAATAAACATGTAAAGAAATGTTTGATATCCTTGGTCATCAGGGAAATTCAAATGAACAACCCTGAAATTCCATCTTATACCTATCAGAATGACTTAGATAAAAAACTCAAGTGATAGCCCATGCTGGTGAGGATGCGGAGCAAGAGGAACACTCCTCTACTGCTGGTGGGAGTACAAACTTGTATAACCACTTTAGAAATCAAGTTGGTGGCTTCTCAGAAAATTGGTAATTACTCTACCTCTCAAGACCCAGCTATACCATTCCTGGGCATATACCCAAAAGATGCTCCACCATCCCACAAGAACAATTACTCACCTATGTTCATAGCAGCCTTTTCTGTAATAGCTAGAAACTGGAAACATCCTAGATGTTCCTCAACTGAAGAATGGATAAAGAAAATATGTTATACATTGGAGTATTATTCAGCCATTAAAAACAATGACACCATGAAATTTGCAAGCAAATATTTGGAACTAGAAAAAAAATCCTGAGTGAAGTAATCCAGACCCAGAAAGACATACATGGTATGTACTTTCTTATAAGTGAATATTAGCCATAAAGTAGAGGATAATCATGCTATAAGCTAAAAACTCAAATAAGCTAATACCAAGGTACACCCAAGGGAGGATGCTTGGAGTTCACTGAGAATGGGAAATAAAGTATATATCAGAGGTAGATAGAGGAAAAGAATTGGCAGGAGAGGAGATGGGGAGGGGAACAAAAGGGATCAAGTATGGGGAGGACTAAGTGAGAGAGAACTGGGATTGGTGGGGATGAACATTTCTGGGACAAGCTATAAACCTAGGACAAGTGAAACTCCAATGATTCTATGAGGGTGACCCTAGCTAAGATTCCTAGCACTAGGAGATATGGAACCTGAAACATCCACTTCCTGTAGCCAGGCAAGATTTCTAATGGAGGAATGGGGACACCAATCCCCCACAAAACCTTCATCCTACAATTTGTTCTGCCATGATAAACATGTTGCTTAAATTGAGGAAATGGCTAACCAGTGAATGGCTCACCTCAAGACCCATGTCGTGAGAGAACCGGCTATACTGTTAATAATATTCTCCTATACTTGAAGACAGGAACCTAGCATAACTGTCCTCTTAGAGGCTTCACCCAGCAACTGATAGAAACAGATATAGAGTCCCACAGCCAAACTTTATGTAGAGCTTAGGGAATCTTATGGAAGACAGGGAGAAAGGATTGAATGAGCCAGAGAAGTCAAGGACACCACAAGAAAACCTACAGGGCCAATTAACCATAGGAGCTCACAGAGACTGAACTACCAACCAAAGAGCATGCCTGGGATGGATCTAGGCCCCCTTCAAATTTGTAACAGATGTGCAGCTTATTCTTCATATGGGTCCCCTAACAGCAGCAGCAGTGAATGTGTCTGACTCTGTTGCCTGCATTTGGACCCTCTTTCCCTAACTGGGCTCCCTTGTGTAGGTAGCCTCAATGGGAGATATGCCTAGTCCTACTGCATATGCCATATGATATGCAGTATTGATAAGCCATAAAAGGTTGTTATCCATGGGAGGCCTCCCCTTCTCAGAGATAAAGGATAAAGTAGCATAGGCAGACTATTCCAGAAGAAAGAAGTTAAATAAATATTGTTATTGAAGACAATTTGTAAAACATTTGGACAAAAATTACAATCTATAACAAATTCTCCATGGTTATTTTTATAGACCATGAAATCATAGCTAAAGTCAACTTTGGTTTTGCCCTAGTGGAGAGGAACAACAGCTGAAATAAACCTAATAGCATAGATAATTCAAGTGCATTTAAAGTTGGTTTTTGAGTACTTTTCATGATAATTTTCATAGACCATTGATCTTCTGATTATGTTTTGTTTTGGGTTATTCTGAAATGAGCTTGCATTTAGTGATGTGATGGGTTAGAAAGGAGTCCCACAATTGAATGGGAAAAACAGAATGTGCAAAGAATAGGACACTTCCAGGATCCCCAATGCCTGATATGTGTATATTTCTCCATCCATCCACTCTTCCCCTCCATCTTCTCCTTTATCCTCCTCCTTCTTATTAAGCCTTTTCTT
This sequence comes from Mastomys coucha, assembly GCF_008632895.1. NCBI lineage: Eukaryota > Metazoa > Chordata > Mammalia > Rodentia > Muridae > Mastomys > Mastomys coucha. The sequence continues at coordinate 173,576,569 of NW_022196905.1, read as the reverse complement.
TTTTATATTATGCTCCCCAACCCATAGCAATCCTGAAAAACAACCAAAATTAGGGAAAACAACAACATTGTCATTAGCCATTGGGGGTGAGGAATACTGTGTCCTGGGTGTCCTCAATGGTATCTGAAGTAACAAGAGCTGTCAGGAGTCACATTAACAAGAGAAAGAAACGAAAGCAAGGAAGTGGGCTGGCTCAGAGCAATACCCTCTGACCCAAGCAAAGTCCTTTGTTAAACACTTAACATGTAATCTAATATCCCCAATTTCATGGAAAGAGTATTGGGATGAAGATGGTGCAGGATCCAGGCAAGTATTCTGGAGGCTAGCACATGGTAGTGCTTATACTGTGGCCAGTGCCAGACTTTAGCCAGCTAAAGAAACAACCGTCCACAGGGCAGCAAATCAGCAATCTCATGCAGAGTTAAAGGGGAGAGACACAAGTGCAGCTATTTCTATGGTTGAAGACACATCACATATTGCCTTTCAGTACTGGTCATGGCTAATCTAGTAAAGCTTTTAACATGCTACGATGAAAACTTTGGAGGGGAAAAATGTTTGAATGGCAGGCTCTAGGCCCACCTCTTGGAGAGTCATCTTTTAAGATAAATTCTTCTTAGTGCTGAGGACAGGACTACTATCTGGTTCCTCAAGTTATCTTTCAAAACATTGCCAAAAGTAGGACATCCCTTCATGTTAGAGTTTCCTCTAAAATAATTAGAATAAGAACATTCAGATTTTTCCATAAATACCAAGGAAGGAACACAAAAATAAAATAAGGAAATGCAGGAAGTAAACAACACAATAAAATTAAATGTGCACGTCAGATGCAAGCTAACTCTAGGTTTCAAATACTGCAGGGTGACACGGAGCGTTTATCATCTGGCTGCATGCAGAAGGACACAGCAACTCAGAATGACATGATTGACCCTGCAAATGTGCACTAGAGCGAGGGAAAGGAGGTATTGGCAAGGGGCCCTCTATTTGCCAGCCTTGGAGAGTAGATGCTCATTCACTCTAAAGAGCCAGTGTGAATTATTATTTCCTTTGTGCTTCATTTATCAAATAATAATTATTAGGATAATTAATATAATTATTAATGGAAGCCTTAAAGGAGTAGAGAGATACCGGCTGTTTCATTCCATAGAGTATACTCATGTAACATGTGCTCTGACTCCCTGACTTTGGTGGCTTTGGTATCTGAAGTTGTAGTTGCCATTAAATACAACCAGCAAAAGTAATTCTGTGTGTGTGTGTGTGTGCCTGTGTGCATGTGTGTATGTGTGTTTGTGCATGCATGTGTGTGTGTATGTGTGTGTTTATGCATGTATGTGTGTATATGTGTGTATGTGTGTGTGTGTTTGTGCATGTGTGTGTATGTTTGTGCATGTGTGTGTGTGCATGTGTGTGTGTGTGCATGTGTAAGTACTTGCTTGGGGCAGGGTTGGAATAAAGAAGATACTTTATGTCACCAGGATGCTGTTCAGTTTGACTTTGGAAGCAATCACTCAGTGGTCTAGATCCTACCCACTCTGCTAGGCTATCTGGGTACCAATCTCTAGGACTCTTCATCTTGCTCTACTACCTTGCTGCTATTTAAGGGTAGAAGAAAAAATTTTAAAAAGCTCATTTAGTAGAAATATATAGTGTATAAGCTTTTACTTAAAGGACATGGAAAATTTCCTCTGAAAGAAGCCAAGAATGTAGGCCAGTTAGTTCCAGGAACCGATTGACCAAAAATCAGGATGTAAGTCTTCTAGGTGGTTCCAGGGAATGGTCAACCACAAAGTGAATGACAATAATGAGTATTCAGGATGTTTTCCTCATGACCCTGACTAAATCATGGGTTGGATCCCTCTAAAATTTTCTACCTTTTTTATGTTATGTTTCCTTGGTTACCCCCTCACTCTCCCTGGTTTGTGCTTTTTTCCTTTAAATACCCTACACTTCTTGTGTTCTGGGTCAAACTCCTCTGCCCCTGTGTGGGTTACAAGCTCAGCCCCAGTATACTGGTTTCCCCCGAATAAACCTCATGCTGTTTGCATCAAGATCGGTTTCTTGTGAGTCTTTGGATGGCTGTGTTCTCCCGTGACTTGAGAGAGGGTCTCCCCTCTTGGGGGGGTCTTTCACTATGTTTACAAGTGCATACCGCTATGTGAGCCTTTTAACCATGTCTTCTGGAAGTGAACTTTGAGCTTCTTGCTTTGAAGGAAAACACTTTACTGACTGAGTTATCTCCTCAACTCTTCCCATATTTTCTAAACCCAAGAAGCAATTTTCTATCATAGTCTTAGTTGGATGTAGATTTTATTAATATTACTACTGCACATTTGACCAATTGTCAAAAATGTAGCTGTTAGTACAGAAAAGGTAGAATGTTTCCTAAGGGGTAAGAATGTAAGAATTGAACAAACAGGGATACCTCAAAAAATACCAAGGAGCAAGGAATGTCCATTAAGCCTAAAGACAGAGCTTCAGAAGGGTTTACTGAGCAAATATCAGTCCCCAGGAGATCCCCTAATTGTGGGGAGTAATGCCCAGTTCCAGGAAACCCCACCCCCACCCCTTCTACGTGCAATCAGTATCTCCTCCTCACCTGGGGCACAGAGGTCAATGGAAACAAAAGAAAATGGGCTCCACCAATGAGAGATAACCAACTCATGTTGTAAATCTATGTACAGAAAGATATAAAAAGTGTGTGCTTTTGTTTCTGGGAGTCGCCTTTGCTCTGAATGCAGGACGACCCCAGTATACTGGCAATGAAAACCTCATGCAATTTGCAGCAATCTCCCTCCTGATTCTTCACGAGTGGGGCACCCTTGCCAAATTTAACAAGAACATAGCACCAATCACATGTCCATAGTAGGGCTACTTCTTCATATCACCTACTAATCATGTACAGTCTCATGTTATTGCATATAGTACCTGCTTACAGTACCCATACATGCCCAGCATCTCAGCTCTTCATGCTCACTCTTCTCTCTTAAATGTTAGACTATTCATTGGAGCATCACCATGGAGTTGAAAAGAAAGAGCACACTGTGTTTCTCAGAGTTCTGTTTGCCTGACAAGGCCCCTCTTCCATCTGTTTATCATCAATTTATTTTTTTCTGTAATTTAACTTTTTATAACTGCAGAAAGTGCTGCTGAGTTTTTTTCAACCTGCAATATTCCTTACTTACTGTATTGTATAATAAACTCAGGAAACATTAAATTCTAAGATTCTAGTACCAGTATCACTTTGGGGTCATTTTCTTGAGCAGCAGAAGTCTTTTATTCTTGTTGTTCCACCTTTCTGAGGAATTTGGAGCTTTTTATTGAAGTTAGGAATTTCATAACCCTGTCAAGGTGCATTGAGGGAGAAGTTAACTGATTGAACATCAGTATGTCTTGAAATGTTTGATACTAATGATCTCAAAAGGGACCCTGTCTGAGGTATACTGGTCCCAAGTACATCTTGCTGTGTATTGTTGTTGCCCTCCACTGTGCTAGACTTTCAACATGAAGTATGGAAGCTTAGTTTAGAGGACACAGTGGGTAATTAACTGATACATGTGCATAGCCTCACAGACCCATGAGTACCTTCTCATTTTCTTTCTTCTGAACTGTTCTGTACCCTTACAGAGAGGAAAACCCAATTTCCATTTCAGGAAAAAAATCAATAAGGAAGTAAAATTTTGTATCTCTTAAGAGTCAGAGCATCTTAAATTTCAGCTACTTTAATTTATTTTTACTTTTAAAGTTTTAAATTTAATTATTTTTAACTTATTAACTCCTGCAATCCTTGCTCCATATCCTCCTCCCCTTCTCCTTTGAGCAGGTGGGGGCCCACCTAGGTACTCCCCACAACCCTGACACTTCAAGTCTTTGCAAGGTATCTTCGATCAGTCCCGACCACACATCTGACCTTGGGCTATATTCCTTCTTATGCCCTCTCTCAATTTGACTGGGCATACAAACTAAGTTGTCCTTTGTCCAAGTTGTTCAACCAGTTGTCCTTTTGAATGTGAACAACATAGCCTAGGGCTGACCCAGGTAGACTTCTCATGTGCTTTGATCTAATTAGCATCTGAACAACCAGAAAGCCAATTTAGGAATCCCTAAGAAGCTCATTTCTGTTTACTTTTCATCCCCATACCCTTAGGCACAATGGAAGGTGGGGGTTTTTCTCTAAACCTGGTGTTTCTGTCTGATCATCAACCACTGAGCCTAAGACTAGATGGCTTTCCCACCCAGAACTGTAAATGGGTCTTTTCTCTGCCTTCTCTCTGTTTCCCTATTGCTTTCTGAACGTTTTCTGATTCTTTTAAGGCACTGGTTCCCTGAAGGCAAACTGTATCCTTAAACTCTCAAGTAGTTGTAGAACAAAACAGCTAACATGACAGTTTGTTTTTGCCACTAACAGTTTTAGATATGTTCCATGCTTAGCCCAGGCTAAAAATTAAATCCTCTTGAATACTTTGGGTGGGGATGCACACAATTTACATCTTTCTTTCTAATTCATGTCTACATTCCTGGAGATATTCTCCACTGATAACAACGAGTGAATTAGGTAATTAAGTCAGGGCTGCCCTTGAATTTCTACTATGGTGGTTTGGGATACATCATTTGCTTGGGGAGACCTCTTGAATTGCCAGGCTCATGATGTGATCTTCATCTTCACATGTCCATAGTGATTTACATCCTTTGCCTCTTATTGTATTCTTTCCCATCAAGACCCTCAGGAATCCTTAGCATTGTTTTAAGGTCCACTTAATCTTTGGTCTCTTCAGATCTCTCATCTGAGCCTTTTATTCCCTTCAGTTTTTCAACCTCTGTAGGTATTACTTTTAGGACCCCATTGCTGATCATTTGAAATTTCTTCTTCAGTCTCCTGATTACTTCCCCTCTAAACTAATTCTCTTTACAATCCTTCAGTCCTAAAAACGTTTTTCTACTAAATGCAGTTTATTCAAGGTCATGCAGTGAATTTGTACTGCCTCAAAATCAGAACCAAGCCCAGTGCTCTTTCTATTATTATCTACTTAATTTTATAAGTTATGATGGAAGGTTAAGAAATTTCCTAAAATCTACTATGAAAGCATACTGTAACAGCAGATAAAGTTCCAGACGTGAGTAAAGGAGGAGGTAGAAAAGAGAAATGCTGGGAAAGTTACTGATTGGGATGTGTTCACCATGTAGATGAACTAAATTGTCTTTATTGAACCAAATTTATCAACCAGTGGAGACTCAGTAAGTAAGTCTTTAGCATTTAAAGGGCATCAATAAAAGAACTTTGCATTGAACCATGGTGTGAAAGATTCTGTGAATCAAATCCATTGCCCACTGAGACAGAGGACTTTTAACAGAACATATGGATTGCTTGTAACTGAGGATGACACCTGGGAGAGAGCAGCTTTCATACTATAGCTGAGTTCTCAAAATGGAAAACTTTGTAGTGAATGGTGGAGATCAGTTTTGTATAAATGTTAAAACTTGTGGCAGAATATGAGCCTTCCTGTTCACAGAGAAAGCAAAGAAGTCCATCTATCATTTTTATTTATGGTGGTGCTACAGGCCTATTTGTCAAGAGTAGATCAAACAGATTTTTGTGTATTTGCTGTCTTCCTTTCATGTTCACTTTGCCCTAAAACACAATTTATTTATTTAGTCATCTAATAATTGGGAGACATCTATTCTATGCCAGGCACTATACTCAGCATGGGATCTAAGAAAAACATGGCCACAGGGCTCCAAATCACTGGCAAGGAATTTACTACCGAATCCCCTGCATGTTTGTCTCCCTTGATAATTCACTGTGGCCTCTATGACCTTCACTGACAAAATAGCAGGGAATGAACAATTTTCCTCCAAGCCAGCTAATTCCTTGGTTATTATGAAGCTGATTGGATCTTTTGTATGCATTCCAAAGTCTCTGAAGAGAGTCCTTGAAGGTGTCACTCCACTAGAAGAGTGTACTGAGACTCACTACTGAGGATAAATATCAGCCCAATCAGTTTATGATGAGGTTTCATATCCATCTGACAGTTGGATCTTACATTTGGATTAAAAATCACTTTCATCCAGGGATGATGTTTCTGTGGTGATTCAGAAATATCACTAGGTTTGTTGTCTGTATTCTGTATATCATGTTTTAGACTAGAGCTCTGAATTTCTGTTTAAACAATCACAAAAGCTTGGATTCACCTGACACCTACCAGATATCAAATTCTATGGAAGGTGTGACATGGATATTCTTTCTTTATCCAACTGCCTTGTGAGTCACATAGCACTGTCCCCTTTTCACAAAGGGAGAAAAGAGGGTTGATGGCAGTGCCACAGTTGAAAGAGGTAGCACAGGGATGAAGTCTAAACCTGGTACAACCACACAGCTCTAAAGCAGAAAATGTAGGTAAGGATCAGGGGCAATTTATCTTTCCTTTTGAGTCATTTCATAAAACAGAATCCCCAACATCTGTAGGATTTGAATGCTGTGAGTGCTCATGTATTTCCAAGAATGGGATTTCTACTCAAAGCCAACCCACACAAGGACTGCACGCTGCAGTGGGCAGAGAGAGCCAACTGGTTTGGGGGTGTTCAAAAAACGAAAACAAGCAAGAACAGAATACTATGTAGTTCTTAGTGCGGCAGGAAATGTCTTAAAGGCAAATATGGCTGATCTCATGCTCTTTCTCTGGACAACTGGAGAGTACAGCTTTTAATAAGGGTGAATTTCTTCATGTGCTGTTTGAATATGTCTCTGTGATACTTTAGTTAATAGCTTGTAATGTTATCATACAAAGTAATTGGTCTCACTAGGCTATTTTTGCATATACACATCACTATATTTTTATTCACCCTCCACTGGCCCCTCCCCCCAGTTTCCACAGTCCATCTTCTGTTGGTCTCCTCTTGCAAATGGTTCTTGGTTCTGTTTTAAGAGTGTATATTTCCCACTACATTCTTCCTTTCCTCCAATTCTTCTTTTAGACTTCCTGCTCCGCCTCTCTATCTTTATACTCTTTCTATTTTCATATCTATCAGTCTATCTGATTTGTTGATGCATATACATATAAATATATACATAAATTTAAATCTAGATCATGTGCTGAGAGAAATGTGGGATTTGTCTGAGTCTAGATGATTTCAGTAACCACTACGATCTTCATTTATCTCAGTTTTCCTGTAAATGTTATTGCTTTGTTCTTTAAAGCTGAAGACAGTTAGTTCCATTGTGTATATGTTCCATGTGTCTTTTAGTCATTTGTCTATTGATATGTGCTAGTTATAACATTGCCATAATGAATCTCCAATAAACATTTATGAGTTGTTTTTATGGTATATAGTGTATAGTGTATACTATATGGTGTATCATGTATCATGTATCGTGTATAGTGTATCATGTACTGTGTATAGTGCATCATATACTGTGTATGATGTATCATGTAACGTGTATTGTATATACCATAGAATATGGTGGCTTAGATTCTTTGGGCTCTCCAGAAGTAATATAATTGCAACTCTAGAAGTTAACTCCCCATATCCTCACCATCATTGTTGTTACTTGGTTTCTTTTATTGTTGTTGTTATCTTAATGTTTTTGGCATACAGTAATTATATGTGACAGTGGATTTTACTGCATCTTTATCCATGTTCATAGCATGTGATTTGGCCATAAGCAGCCCGCCCACCCCAGTTACCTATTTGTCCTTCCTCCACACTTACTCATTTCCTTATCCTTCCCAGCTGGGAGCATTTTATATGTGGAGTGTGTGTGTGTGTGTGTGTGTGTGTGTGTGTGTGTGTGTATGTGTAGGTGGGGAGGACAGAGACAAAGAGACAGAAAGAAACAGAAACAGAGAGACACAGAGAGAGGGATGGAGGGAGGAAGAGAAGGAAAGAGAGAAGAATGAAGACTCTGAGACTTAGTGAATTCCATTAGTGTTGTGTTAGAGGAGTATGGCACTATACCAGTACACCACTGAAGATAATGATAGAGCATTAACTACATAAATCCTCAGCCAGGTGTGGGGCCTTGTAAGTCCACCTCACCTCTGCCTTCCCTGACTGAGTGTTGAAAGGCCTGATATTTTATAGATTTTTGTGTACATAATCATAGCATCCACAACCCATGAGTTAAAGTGTAAATAGCCATGCCATGCCAAAGGTAGCATTCCACGTCTCCTGTCCCTTCCTCCAACTCTTACATTCACCTACCCCTTCTGGAACATTCCCTGAGTATTAGAGAGGCTGCCACAGGTGTGACATTGTTGACAGGGTATTTGCCAATCACTTACTCTCAGTATTGGGTCAGTTCTGAATATGTGTAGCTACCACTGACCCTGCCAAAAGGAGCTTCTCTGACAAAAACTAGAGAGTAGCACCAGTGTTTGGACATAAGCAGAATCAGAAGACCATCTGATGGATGCATCACATCATCCAACTACAGCAGTGGCTCCAACCTTCCTAATGCTGCAATCCTTTAATACTGTTCCTCATGTTGTGCTAACCCCCATACCATAAGATTATTTTTGTGGCTACTTCATAACTGTGATTTTGCTACTGTTATAAATCATAATGTAAATATTTCTGGAGAATTGCCCAAGGGGACACAAACCACTGGTTGAGAATCACCGACCTAGAGTAATTTGCCTACAGGGTCTGTGACTTCCCTAGACATAAGCTCTTGGTTAAGTTCCCAGTAGAAGTTCTGTAGTGTCTCCTGCAGAGGCAGACTCAAAGAGTCAGGAACTTGCCATGATTTCACCTGTTGCCTAGCCTGTCAGTGTTGTTGCAGACAGGGTCTCCAGCTGAGTTACAACTATGGTTGTCTCTCTCCCAGCAGTCCACATATAACCTTCTGGAATGATGACTATCGTGCTACAAGGATGAAGCTGCTAGCCTAACCCTAACTCAATTTCTGGGTGTCCTGCAACCAACCAGTATGACATTTTTAACCAAAACATCTTGCCAACTTCATCTGGTAGGCAATCAAGAGCAATTGCATTGCTTATATGATGATGATGGTTTTGAGGACCTTCTAGACCAAGCACTGTATGGAAGTAGTCCACTCCTGTTAGTAGGACTTCTTGGCAACTTCTGGTACTGGCTTTATCTACCCATATAGACTATTCCCATTCATGTTTTAGTAATTCGGGTTTTTATTAGCTTATAATACATACTACTGTGTTTTCATACATTAATAAATTGACCAGAACTCTTAAATCCTCTTACCACCACCATTATTTCCTTCCACTTTCATGTCACACACATTCTACTACCCTGCCCCACTTTAATAATATTGGCTGAGTCTTAGGTAGCTCCTTTAGTTATTCGGGCTCTATACGCACATCCAAATGCTCATATATTAGAATTAGAAGCTAAAGCTTTTATTACAGAGAGAACATCTGTTATTTATTTTTCTGAATCTAAGGTACCACATTCATTATATACTTTTTAAAAATTTGAGAATTAAATCCCACTCTGTTTATATGCTACATATTCATTATCTATCCATCAGTTGATGGACATCTATGCAAAAAACATTTCCTTTCTATTATAAATAGAACAACAATAAGCATGAAGAACAAGTAACTCTGATAAAGAGAGTATTCTTTGAGTATATGCATGGAAATTACATAGCTGTGTAAGAAGATGGTTCTAGTTTTGGGGTTTTGAGAATCTAATATCAACAGTTGCTCTACAAGATTATACTACTGATCAGTAGTTCCCCTTCATCTGCATTTGTTACCTTTAGTTTCCTTGATGATATCCCCTAAGACTGGAGTGAGATGGAATATCAAAGCCATTTTAATTTGCATCTTCCTGACAGTTAAGGATGCTGAGAGCTTCCAAAAGTGTTTACTGGCTGTTTATATTGCTTCTTGGAGAACAGTCTGTTTAGTTCCTGTATTGGTCAGAGTTCTCTAGAGGAACTGAATGGATAGAATGAACATATAGTACAAAGGGGATTTAGTGGATTGTCTTACGCAACTCCAGCTAAGTAGTCCAATGACAGGCATCTGCATGGTGGAGAGACTGGGGACCCACTAGCTGTATAGTCTATGGCCATGGTGTTGGTACTATGCTGCTGTCCCTTTCTGATGATGAAGGCCTGGAGGATTCCTGGAGATCAACAAGTCTTCAGTCCAATTTGGGACACTGATGAGTCTGGCTTCTGATATGAGCAAAGTATGATATAATCATGGCTTATTGCTTTGCTTTGGAGGATTTATTTATTCCCATCCTATGTATATGAGTAAATTGCCTGTATATGCTGGAGTGCATTGTGGGTGTGGTACCTCTGGGAGCCAGAAGAGGGCGGAAAACCCCTGCATCTGGAATTCTAGAAGGTTGTATGATGACATTCAGGTCCCAGAAACAAAACACGGGTCTTCTGCCGGAGCAGCAACTGCTCTTGATGTCTGAGCCATTTTTCCAAAAATATTGTATGAGACCCTTTGTATCTATGTTCATTATTGAGATATGTGTTTAATTTGTTGTGCCTTTAACTGGTTTTGGTATCGGTATAGTATAGGCTTTGTAGAATTTGTTCAGAAATACTCTTTCCTTTTATATGAAATAATTTGAACAGGATTTTTAAGGTTTGATGCACACTGTCTGCAATGTGTTACACCATGTCTGATCATTTTTTGTTGTCGATGTGGTTTGGTGGGGATTTGAATTGTTCTTTCAATTTCAATGCTTATTATAGATCTCTTTGAATTATTTATATTGGTTTTGTTTAAATTTGGTATTCACACGAACCAAGAAATCTGATCATTTCTTTTAGATTTTCCTATTAAGTGAAATATGATTTTAAGAAGTGGCCCGGCACTAGAGGGACAAGAATTCCATTTCCAGCACCCCACAATCTGTAACTCTACAGCTCTCAATCTGTAAGTCCAGGGATCTAGTACCTTCTTCTGGTCTCCAAGGAGCTCACATGGTATACGTGCATCCACTTAGGCATACACACATACACATAAATACTTTTCAAAGAAATGTATTTATTATTTCACTTCTGAATTGTATCTGTTGTAATATCTCCTTGTCTTCTTTATTTTTTATTTTATTTTATTTTTTGAGACAGGGTTTCTCTGTATAGCTCTGGCTGTCCTGGAATTTACTCTGTAGACCAGGCTGTCCTCGAACTCAGAAATCCGCCTGCCTCTGCCTCCCAAGTGCTGGGATTAAAGGCGTGTGTCACCACTGCCCAGCTCTTTGTCTTCTTTAAATTGGGTCATTTTTTACTTCCTTCTTAATACTTTGGCTTAAAAGTTGATTTGTTTTTTTCTTTATATTCCCAATGAACTAAGTCGTGGTTTCACTGGTGATTTGAATGGTTTTTAGTTTCCATTTTACTAGTCTTTGCCATAATATTAATTTCATCTTCTGCCTACTTCTCTAGACTTGGACTTGCTTTTCCAGCATCCTATGGTACAAAATTAAGGTATCTGAGACCTCTCTGGTTTTAAAATGAATACCTTCATTTCTAAACTTCTCTCTCGGCACTGCTTTTATTATTGTATCCCTTGGCTTGCTGGTGTCATCTCTGTTTTCATTCAAGAGGAATTTTTCCATTTTCTTCTTGATTCCATGAGTGACCCATCATTAATTATTCAACAATATCTTTTGTTCAGTCTTTGTGAGTCTATTGGTTTTCTATGGTTTCTGTTTCTGTTGATTTTATTTTAGTTTATTTCAAAACAGCACGATTATCTTAAGAACTTTCTTCAGTTTTCATGTTTTCATTGAGAATTGTTTTGTACACTTGATCTGAACAATAGTACAATCGGCTCCACAGATTGCTGGGAAGAATGTGTATTCTGTAGGTGCTCAGACAAAATGTTTGTCGAGTATCTGTTAAGTCCATTTGATCTATGCTACCATTTATCCCTAATATTTCTTTATTTTTACGAAGGCAATCTGTTTACTGGTGAAACTGGGGTATTGAAATCACCTGCTATTACTGTATTGATTATTCTGTGACTTTACAACTAGTAGCAGTTTTTTCTATCATAGTAGGTTGTGGACTCCCTCCCCACAGCCCAGACAGTATAGAAAGCAAAACAGTGCCATGGCCCTGGGGCTGCGGCTGCCCACCTGTTGAGCAAAACCTGGTTCCAGTTACATTCGAAAGCTCCACCCCCACAGAATTACAAGCAAGTCGCTGATTGGACTATCACAAGGACGTACTTTGGGGGGAGTGGTTTATGCCCCAGGTATTTTACCTGTTGAAAGACCAAAGGGGATGGATTAAAGTCAAGATGGCTGAGCAGTAAAGTCTCCTGTCTAATGTTCTAAGGTACCTTCCATGTGGGTAGGTATTTCTGTGGCCGCTGTCTCCTGTCTCTTTCTATCTATTCCTAACTCCTATTAACAGAAGAACCCTTTCTTTAATTTACGTTGGCGCAGGCAGCCAACAGTAGGTGTACATGCTTTCAGTGACTATGTTTAAAATTGTAATTTATACTTGTTTAATCCCTGGTCAGTGATAACTTGACCTTCTTTATCTGATAGGATTAGTTTGGGTTTGAGCTCTACTTTGGCAGATGTTTGAACAGCCATGCTCTTTTATGTACTTGTTCTGTTTTCTTAGAGAATTTGCTCCTTCCCCCTTCCCTTGAAATAGTATCTGACTTGGAAAATGGGTGTAATTTTTATGAAAACAGCAGATAAATGCATCTGAGAATACTTCCTGTATTATTAGATTTTGGAGGAGATGCATTACATTGATATTTCATGTTATTTGTAGTTTTGTGTTCAGAATTGTACATTTAGAGTTACATCATTGATTGGATTTTTTTTGTTTGTTTAATGTAGAGCACCCTTACCCTTCTACATTCAGAGCAAAGATTTTTAATGTTTGTGAGGGAATGAATTCTAATAGCTTTCAGTATGATTTTCCTCTTTTAGACTTTGTCAGAGCAGGAGTCTCTGTTCCTGTTCCTCCCTTTGAGTAGAATAGTGTCTACAATAGCAGGCCTTATCTAAGGGTAGATCTGCTAAGTGGAATAAAAGTAAACTATAAAACAATTAGTCTTTATGCCCTAATTATGTTAGGGAGAGAAAAGAAAATTAACAATACTTTGTAAAGTAATATGTTAGTTATTTTGCATATTTATTAAAAACAAAGAATAAAATATATAAATACTAAATTTAGATTAGTATTAGATGATAAAAGTAAAGAAAGTGGAACATAAATAGGAGAAACGGTAGGGACAAAAATATGGAGGGATGGGGAATTTGGACTAAATGTATATTGAGGAGAGAGATTAGTATATGCTATCAGATATGTAGACCAGATCTGTCCCACTGTAGACACAGAGAAAGAGATTAAGAAGACACTATAAGATGGAAAGGCCTTCCATACTCATGAATTGATAGATTTGATATTGTGAAAGTGGCTATAGTACCAAAAGTGACCCATAGGTTTGATTGCAATTGTCATAAAAAATAATAAAAAACCAATACCATTCTCTGTAGAAGCAGACAAAATCAATCCTGAGTTTTATATGGAAACTCAAAAAACCAAAGAACTCAAATAGTCAGGGTTTATCTGCAAAGAAAGATAATGCTGGAGGTACTGGAATACATTATCTCAAGTCACAGTGCATCGTCACAGTAACAGAACAAGATGATATTGGTGCAAAGAGACACATAGATCAAAGGAATTGAAGACCTAGAGCGAAAACTAGAGAAATGCAGCTGCCTGGCATTTGTCCAAGGTATAAAAGGTATGCCTTGGAGGAAAGAGGATGCTGGTAGACATATAAACTGGTGTAACAACTATAGAAATCAGTACTGGGGGTTCCTTAAAAAATTAAAACCAGAACTACCACATGACCATTTGGGTATATACCCAAATTACTCTATGTACTACTCCAGCGATCTTTGAGAGTCTATGCTTATTGTTTGCTATTTACAATAACTAGAAGATGGAACCAACCTAGATAGTAATCAATAATTGGATGAAGAAAATGCATATGTAAAAAGCATATATAAATAAAGGAATATACTGAGCTTTTAGGAAAAACTTACAAAATTTGTGGGAAAATGGATAGAACTAGAAAGTATTAAGTCAACTGAGATAATTTCTTCTCTGAAAGAACATGTTCTTTCATACCTTTCAAATGTTCATTTCTATATTGGATTGATTTTTATTTTTATTTTATTTTTCATTAACTTTACATCCTCATCTCAGCCCCCTGCCTCCTTTCCTCCTAATCCCAACCTTACAAATCAGTCCCCCCCTTTACTCCTTATTTACCTCAGAGAAGGAGAACCTCCCTTCAGTACTACCCCACTGTTGGCCATCTAGTCCCAGCAGGACTAGGCACATCTCCTTCTTCTGAGGCCCAACCGAGAAAGAGGATCCAATAGTGGGAACAGAGTGTAAAACAAACCCATCTCTTATTTTTAGGGGACCCACATGGAGACCAAGCTGCAATCTGCTTCAAATATGTAGGGGGTCTAGGTCCAGCTCCTGCATGCTCCCTGATTGGTAGCCCAGGTTCTGTGAGACGCCATGGTCCCAGATTAAATATCTCTGTGTTTCTTCTAGTGGTGTCCTTGACCCTTCCAACTTGCTCAATTCTATCCCCCAGTCTTTCACAAGACTCCTTGGACTCTGACTGATGTTTGGCTGTGGATCTCTGCATTTGCCTCCATCAGATCCTGGATGAAGCTTCTTAGGAGACAGTTATGCTAGGTTCATATCTACAGGAATAGCAGAGTAACAGTAATAGTGTCTGGTGCTAGATCTCTCACAGGGAATGGGTCTCAAATTGGGGCAGTCTTTAGTTGGCTGGTCTCTCAGTCTCTGCTCCATCTTTACCCCTGAACATCTTGTAGGCAAGAAAAATTTTGGGTTGAAGGTTTTGTGAGTGGATTGATGGCTCCATCCCTCCTCTGGATGTCCTGCCTGGCTACAGGTGGTGACCATTTCAGTCTAGATATCCTCTTCTGCTAGGAATCTCAGTGAGGGTGCCCCCAATAGACTCCCAGTATCCTCCCCTATCCCAGGGCTAGTCACCAGAAATGCCTGTCACAGATTTCCATTCTCCCTCCCTGCCCTCTCCAACCCTGCTTCTCCCCAAACCTGTTCACCGTTCCACTTCCCCTTCTCCCCCCCTCTCTTATCCAGTTCTCTTACTCCATCCACTTTCAATGAATATTTAGTTTCCCCTTCTGAGTGAGATTTGGGGATCTTCCCTTGGGACATCCTTATTATCCTGTTTCTTTGAGTCTGTGGATTGTAGGATGATTGTCTTGTATTTTATAACTAACGTCCACTTATAAGTGCATACATACCATACACACTTTCTGGCTCTGGTTTAACTTGCTCAGGATGATATTCTCAAGTTCCATCTATTTGCCTGAAATATTCATGATGTCTTTGTTATTAATAGCTGAATAATATTCCATTGTGTAGATAAACAACAGTTTCTCTATCCATTCTTCAGCTGAGGGACATCGAGGCTGTTTCCATTTTTTTGGCTATTATGAATAAAGCTGTTATGAACATAGTAGAGTATGTGTCCTTGTGAAATAGTTGATCACTTTTTAGGCATATGCCCAGGAGTGGTATAGCTGGATCTTGAGGTAAAACTATTCCTTCTTTCTAAGAAAATACTAAACTGATTCCCAAAGGTTTGTACTACCACCTGCAATGGAAGAGTGTTCCCCTTGTTCCACATTCTCAACAGCATGTACTGCCACTTGAGTTTTTTATCTTAGCCATTGAAAGGGTGTAAGATGGAATCTCAGAGTCACTTTGATTTGTTTTTCCCTGTTAACTAAGGAAGATGAACATTTCTTTAAGTGCTTCTCAGCCACTTGAGATTCTACTAACTAGAATTGTCTGTTTAGTGGTGTTCCCAGTTTTTAATTGCTTTTGTTTAAAGATTTATTTATTTTATATATGTGAGTACATTGTAGCTGTCTTCAGACACACCAGAAGAGGGCATCAGATCCAATTACAGATGGTTGTGAGCCACCATGTGGTTTCTGGAAATTGAATTTGGGACCTCTGGAAGAGCAATTGGTGCTCTTAACCACTGAGCCATCTCTCCAGCCCCAATTGTTCTTTTCTTTTTTCAATTGTTGGTGTCTAAATTCTTGAGTGTTTTATAAATTTTGATTATTTGCTCTCTGTCAGCTGTAGGGTTGGTGTTGATATGTATAGAAAGTTGTGAGCATGAGTGTTAGCCAATAAATCTCTATGGGAAGTCATGCAAGAAGAATAAGAAGTGTTTGTAAATGGAGGAAGTAGATGCATTGGGAGGGAGGAAGGGAGAAAGAGAATGAACTAAGACAAAGTTTATTTGGAAAATGCCATAGTGAAACCTCCTTCTTTGCAAGCTAATACAAAAGATAAATACATGTTATAAATGGCATGTCTTATTTAAAAAATAAATAAAAACAGAGGTAAAAGAGCAAACAGCCTCCATGTGAGCAGATGCTGATTCCATATTTGACGTTTCTATGCAGAAAGGAGAAAGTAAATTTACATCTCTTACCCTACACAACAATAAATTTAAAATAGCTCAAATAGCATGAGATCCCACTCTCTAAAATTGCATGAAGAAAAACAAGCAGAATGCATCAAAGTTCTGAGATATCCTTATCAAACAACTCACAGGGAGTTACATCAGCCCTGGAACTGGAATTTTCATTTAAAAACCCGTGGTTTCTGGGGACAGCATTATATGCACACGCAGAATGCCTGCTTTAAAACTGTTCAAAATGATACTTATTTAGTTAGCATATCAGGTAGTGGATTTTTACATGACTTTTCAGACATCTCTGGGTTCTTTGTTAACCCACACCCCATCCATACATTTTGCTTAAATCCTTTCCCTATGTTCTTTAACCATTTCAATGCCTACTATTCTGTCCTCTGATTTCACATTGCTCGTGTCTTACTATCCTAAGCCATAAGACTTCCCTGAACCCACCCATGCTCCCTCCTTTCTTCCTTGTGTCTTCAGACACACATTTGAATTCAAATACAGAAATCTAAGAAATTCAAAGATGAGATTAACATCTAAGACACAGGAGGAAGAAATGGCATTTGTCTATATGTAGCTGGGTTACTTTGGTCAGTATATACTTTTCCAAATTTCATTTTTTATTTAGTACCAAAAGAAAATCTATTTTTTTGTGTAACATGTTTTCATTATCTACCTATCTACTGATAGACGTCTAGGCTGATTCTATTGCCTAATTATTTTGCATAGGGAAGTAGTGAATGCACACTCTAAGGCAGGTATGCCTACCCACTTTCCAGTAGCATTAACAATGTGAATAAGTGTGCTCATTCTGCATAAACCTCCCCAGCTCTTGTTTTCTTGATCACAGCCATCCTTAGTGTGGTAAAAGAAATGCCAATGCACTTTTAGTTTACAATTCTCTCACAGTAGGCTATTGTGTTTCTTTTGAAAATGTCTATAGTTCAGTTCCATAACTAATTTTTAATTCAGCTGTTTGACTAATCTCCTATCAGATGTAAAGGTGGAAAAGATTTTTAATAATGTTTTTATTTTTGAGATTATAATTACAGCAGTATCACTTCCCTATCCTCCCTCCAAATGCTATGGACCTTACTCTCTTTTAACTTTATAACCTCTTTTTCTTTGAGAAAAATCCCATTCCTTAGGGAGGAGCATTCCGATTGGTTATCCAATCCTAAACGGCAGTTCTGAAAACATATACATAAGAAACATATAGACTGAGTAGATTATAGTTATGGATTTAGAAATAAATGCACACACACACACACACACACACACACACACACACACACACACACACACTGAGAGCCACCTTTGTTTGATAAGTATAGTTATCATCCCTCAAAGAAGAAGCTTCTCATTACAACCAAAGGACACCATCACAGCAGAGCACAACTGGACCTGAATGCGATGCAGAGGTCCATATGTCATAAGGAAGCCAGCCCAAGTGGCTAGGTCTACATCTCAGCTCCTGTATCTTTCACTTGGGCATCTTCACAGAAGAAGACACAAAGTTTTGAAAAGCCACAACAGCAAGATGTTTGCTGGGAACAGCCTTTTATGAAAATGGCTGCATAAAGAAGATGATATCAATAAATATGCTAATATGGAAGGAGACATGTCTTGAGGTTCAAACTATATACAACTACAGGCAATTCAGAACTTCTGAGGGAGGGATAACTAACCTCTCCTAGGAATGAGCCCACTATATGGACATCCAAAACAATGTGATCATTCCTGAAATTATATATACACAAACAACTAAGTATATTCAGAATCTTGTGTTTATATATGTCTGTATTTGTGTATAAATATGTAGCAATAATCAAAGAAAGGATGCTATCAATTTATGAGGAGATAAGAAGGGTTGGAAGGAGGAGAAGCTGGAGGGAAGAAAAGGAAAGGGACAAGTAATATAATTGCTTTTAATTTAAAATATATTAAACTAATAACTAAGTGAAAAATAATGAAAAATAATAATATATACATGTATATCTATTTATCAATATCTACTTATATATGACAGATAATAGATGATATACATACATAATAGAAAGACAGATAATGGGTAGATGATAGATAATAGATAAATAATAGATATACATACATAGACACAGATAGATGATATTTAGGTAGATGATATACATACATAATAGAAAGACAGATAATGGGTAGATGATAGATAATAGATATATAATAGATATACATACATAGACACAGATAGATGATATTTAGGTAGATGATACATAAATAATAGATAAGTAGGTAATAGATAGATGATAGATGAGAGAAAGGGAGAGGGAGAGAGAGAGAGA
>NW_022196905.1:173556374-173557751 GCF_008632895.1 Mastomys coucha | reverse complement strand
AGAAAGAGAGAGAGAAAGAGAGAGAATAAGCTAGAGAAATATTTTAGTAGTTAGGAGCTTGGCTCTTCTTGTTGAAGATCTGGATTAGTTCCCAGCAACCATATGAAATCACCCACAACTATCTGTAAATCCAGTTTCAAGGCCTTCAAAGCCCTCTGGCCTGTATAGGCATGTGTATACACACTGTGCATATAAAATCACACACACACACACACACACACACACACACACACACACACACACATATTTGTATATATATGTATATACAAAGGAAAGGGGCAAGTAATATAATTGCTTTTAATTTAAAATATATTAAACTAATAACTAAGTGAAAAATATGTTCATATATGTATATATACATATGTAAAATTTTTAAAATGAATAATATGCTTAAGTAAAACACTACTCAAAATGTTTTATTATGTTTGTTTAAGTTTTTCATTGTCTTATTGGGATGAAATATATATTTAAAATTGCTTAACTAATAAACAGTAAATTGATATTCTTTATGTGTTATACTTTTATATGTATTGTAAAAATGTTATTTAACATTCCAGACAACTTTCTGAAGTAGGAATTATAATTATACTCATTGTGTGCATCAGGAAACTGACACACAAAGATAGCATCATCAATCTTGTAGAGCTAGCTGTGATTGGAATCTCCATGCTTTGCTAGTAAGCTCTGGGATGCTAGGTGTCAGCACCCTCTACATGTTAGATGATAAGATGAGATGCTCTCTTGTTTGTCATTGTGATGTCACTGGACATTGTTGTGTGGCCATTGAGAGATAAATAGCCATCTGCATCTTGGTGAAAAGTCCATGTTCAGTCATCATTGAAAAAGGACTTCAATTATGTTCATAAAAGGCATTCATAACGGAAGAAATGTTCTCAACTGACTCTTCCCTCCAATGATAGTTATATCACTGTTGGTATCTTATTGATAATTCTCGATAAATTATAAAATGTCTTGAAAATCTTTGTTAAAAGCAAGGTATATATCTCAGGCTCATCAGTAGCTTCCCAAACTGGATCTGTAAAGGTGGCATATTCCCTGGAGCAGGTCCTCCCATTAGACATATTCTTAATTGTTGCTTTCCTCTCTGTGCATAAACTGGACATAAATAGAAACCTTTCCCTGAATAATTAATGAAGTGGTTCTGGCTTTTCTAATTAGCACTGACTGTTATTTACATATTCTGCTGGCTCAGTCACCCCTGTCCTCAGTCCAGTCTGTGTAGGCATTCCTTTAGCCTTTGGTACAAGATTCACCCTACCTCATCATCTCTGGTTCTGACTGCCAACCACAAGGCCTCACATACTACTGTGAATTTTGTCTATGTAATATACTCATCCTTGGGTTTTTTTTTTTTTT
>NW_022196905.1:173554178-173555757 GCF_008632895.1 Mastomys coucha | reverse complement strand
TTAAGAAGGAGTGCACTGTCCACCATTTGGTCTTCCTTCATCCTTGGGTTTTTAAATATAGGTTTTTATCCTTAAGAAATATTATTGTCTCTATGAATGTGACTTTTATTTCTAAGGATCTTTAATACCTACAGGAACCTAACAATTTGATTTAGAAATAATTTTATCTCAATTCATTGGCTTGTTTTTACAACAAAGCAAAATGTGGAAAATTAATTATTGTTTTCATTATTAATATAATGTAAAAATTGGAGGAACAAAATTTCATTAATACAAATATAGTTTCAAAATGATCATGAAAGTCTCGTTTTAGCTTAGGTAGTTATGTCAAAGCATTAATCTTTACAAATTGTAAATAAATGAAGCTTTGTGTTCCTCCATGAGGTTAAAGCAATGTTTCACAGTTTTTGGCATAGCAATAACATTATTGCTAGTATATTGGAGTATTAATGGGTGCTAAAATATCCACTTTAATAGTAATTTACTTAGTTGTAAATACACCAAAGAAATTATGGAGAGCCATTTACAGGACTCAATATGTGACATTCTCTTGTAATGGAAACCATGTGTTAGTGGGTGTGATGATGCACTTTGTAAATGGTAGAGGAGGAATGGTTGAAAGGAGGTTATTAAATTCTTGTACATATGAGATCTTTCTTCTACCCATGTACTTCCAAAAGAATAACCAAGAACAAGGCAAAGAACTGGAGTGACAGCCTTAGAATAGCAGGTTTTGTTTGTAGTAAAACAGTAACCAAAAAGACATGCACATTTTTGTCTAGAAACTTGTGCATAATTTGTTTGCACATTGTACCTGGAAGGATGACAATTAATGTGCTGATGCAATGATTTAGCATCATAGAGGTTTGAAAATTTGGTCACCTACTTTTTAAATGTTGTCTTCCTCTCTTACAGTTCTTAACTCAAATTCATTCTGTGTCTCCAACTATCAGATCAATGTTCTTCCCATTATGATCCCTGCTTTCATGGGTCTTGTGATGCTGTGACAGGTTCCCCAATAATAATCAGCCTTCAAATTAAATGCCAATTAAAAGAAGAGACCACAAGCAAGTGATGTGTAGGATTTGAACATAGCTAAGTAGTCCTAATCAATTATCAGTATGCATATGTGAGTCAAAGAAGATGGAGTATTTAAATAACAGATAGGATTTGTCAAATTAAATCAACTGTAGAATGTAGGAGATATATAAATGTATTCTATGATGGTTGGAACATAGAAGCTGTGAAAAAAGAAAGATGTAGTCACTGCTGTAAGAAATAGGAATCCATTGAACTGGTGATCTCATACTGTCAGGATCATGTGATGCCTCATAACTCTGATTAGGATTCTGAATAGATAGAGCCCTAGAAACTCACTAGGGCCTTAGCAAATTAGTGAAACTTCCAGTTTTAAAATAGCATTCTAAGAAAAACACAAGGAAGAGATTAGAAAAAGATACACTTTGAGAAGATCATTCAAGAACTATTTCAACAAAGATAAAGTCTTCCAGCTTTTTGCCTTACAGAAGCTTTGCAACTTTATGAGGTCCCATTTGTCAATTCTTGATCTTAGAGCAGA
>NW_022196905.1:173552578-173552806 GCF_008632895.1 Mastomys coucha | reverse complement strand
AGGAAGAACAACCCACAAACCACAAGGAACTCAAGAAGAAGGAAGACCAAAAGGTGAACAGTGCATTCATTCTTAAAAGGGGGAACCAAATACCCCAGGAAGGAGTTGCAGACATTAACTATGGAGCAGAGACTGAAGGAAGGGCAAGCCAGCCTAAATATAGCTATCTCCTGAGAGGATCTGAAAGTACCTGAATAGTACAGATGTAGAGGCTCACAGACATCTATT
>NW_022196905.1:173532203-173552568 GCF_008632895.1 Mastomys coucha | reverse complement strand
AAATAAAGAAAATATCTAATAAAAAAAAGTCTTCCAGTTTTTACAAAGGAATGGAAAAAAAACTGGGAAAAAAGAAACCCCACATATACTAGGGTTTTAGCAAAGGAGATAGAATGGAGATAACCCATAACTATAAAACATGAACTTCTAGAAAAGCATCCTTCTGGGCGTTAGAAGAATATAGAGTTGGAATATTATTAGCAACATTCACCTGTGGTGAGTGGTAGCATTGGAGAGGCAGGTTGGAATCACTGTATGAAGATCCTTTTATGTGAATCTGACAATGAATAGAAATCTCTGAGGAATATGAGGAGGATAAAATCAGATGTGGAGTCCAGAGAAGTCTCCTTGGAAGTATTAGGGACATCATTTGTAAACTAAAGCAAAAGATAACAAGGGAATAAAGAAGAACCAATGTTAAGGTCCTGGGAATAGGGTTGAGGACTTATGGGTATATCCAGTTGACTTGAATAAGGTAAACTCTTGAGCATATTCATTCATTGTGGAGAAGGAAAACCAGGATGAGGCCCTTGTTTTGGCTACACTATGGCAAAAGAAAGAAGACTTGGGAAGGAGCTACTGACTTTAAAATTGTTCCTGAAATTCTTTTCTTAAAACATCGTCTTCTGCATGTATTTTGCTGTTTTGCTCTACGAAGATCCATGGTCTGTTTATTTTCCATAGCTGCTTTGTTGCCTTAGATATACATGGAAGAACTTATCTGTCCAACTCCTGTTCCGTACCTCACAAAATGGAATTTTTTTTTTATCTAACACTTTTCATGAATTTCTATTGAGTTCCCGAAGGCTATTGGACTAGACACTCAGTAAGTAATTGTTAATAATCAGCGTGTATCTGGAGCACAGTGATGTGGAAATGTATTTATGCCAAATTGCCAATGCCAATTTCAACCTGGCAGTAAAGAATGAATAATGGGAACAGGAGCTTTCAGATCCACTGGGAGAGAGCTATGACTTTCTCTTCCTTATATAATTACTCACTGTGTTGGCATGCTGTACTTCCAATCAATTAACGTGTGATTTAAGCTTACAATAAACATTAGAAGGTATTAGTCTCCTGAATAAGAGATAAACAATACTTTTCCTTCTCATATGTATGAATATCAATCATATATATATGAATGAATAATGCAACTATCTCTGTACATTTGCAGTTCACATTTACATTTTTTATATGCTAATCTTTTTCTAGTCATCTTTGGAATATCTTTCAAAATGCTTCAATTCTCCACTGGTTAGTAGTAGCATGGCAGGAGGATTGTCCCTGGATTAAGATTCCTGATTTGAGCTCCAAATATATTAACTTCCTAGAATTTTAGTATAGATTCTTCATTCATTTTAAACCACATTGAATCTTAATTTTGTCATCTGTAGTGGACGTTTTATTGATGTTTAACTAAGAGGTCATGATAGTTATACCATTCTATTTTAGTACAATAATATATTATTCCTAAAGATAAGTTTCTTAATTTCAAGAAATATAATAAAATATAGGATATGAATTTCTAAGATTTATAGATTCTTTTTAAACCATATGTAGTATAAAAATAATAAAACTATTTGCATGGCAAGGAATTAAAGAAAACTGAACATCATGACTTTGGTGTTCCAATAAAGAAAATAGTTTAAATCATAATCGATTTTCCTTCTAAATGGTTGTGGAATCAATCCCTGAGATAAAATTCTGAAATGATGATCGGCCCTTAAAATAGACAGATGGTGACCCGAGAAATTTGGAACTCATCCTGAAGATTAAAATATAATAGCAAAGGGTATTGACTAATATATTAACATGTATATATAGAAAATGAGGAAATGAGAAGTTAAAGGACCCATTACCTGGGTCTCAATAGACAATGATGCTCCAGTTTGGTCATCTGGACTCCCTCTCTATGGTATCTATGCTCTGCAATGCTAACAGTTGCTGGACCTTTGCTAAACCTTTGCTTTACATCTTTCAGCCAAGAATATAAGAGAGAGGCAAATCATGATTGATACATTTGTCCCAGCAGTTCTGTTCACTGTTCTTTGGTATTGGGTGCATTGACTCTGTATACCCTTGATCACAATGCATGAAGTTGCTTGCTGACATTGTAAGCACATAATATATTTACTTAAAGACTTCTAAATTTTTATATTTTTTATTGACTATTCATTAGTGAAATTAGATTTGTTACTTTCTCTAAGATAATACATGCTTTGAGGGGGAGGAGTTATTCATTCCAGAAAGTGCTAGATAAAATAACACAGGTTTATTTGTGTTATTTTTTAACTCAATGATTATCCCAAGTGGTGAAGTTAGGATAAGAAAATTATTAATATTCATATGACACGCAGAGTGAGAACAGATTTGTGAGATCTGTTATCTTCCAAGGCAAGGTAGAAAGGAGGAGTGAGCAGGTAGGTGAGGCTGACTCTAGGTCTCTCTATCTCTTAAGTTAATTTCTGTTTTTATGTAGCTTATGTTTTGCCCTACAGCAAAAAAGTCACAAAAGCTAGAGTTTTCTGTCCAAAATGAACAAGAATTTATAGAAAGAGGCAATAACTTGTCTCATTTGAGTACACTCGGGATCTCTGAATACTAGTGCATAGAACATAGTTCATGGCCACTAAATGTGAATTGTGGCATGTCATGATGTATGGTGTTACTATTTGTTATTCTGAGGAGTGGATATAGATAAATAGAAACTACCTTTTCTGCCTTTTAGATTCAAGTGTTCTGTTTTATTTTTATATAACCATTAGCTACTCACAGACAACTTTATAAAGACATTAGGTATTATTTTATATTTGAAAGGAAAACAAAAAGTTATATTTAGCTATAAGATATTGAATGATATCTATAGCTGTGTATACTTTTACAACATTGAAAATTCCAATTTATTTACTTTCTTGAAGGATTTGGTTTCTACATATATTGGATTTCAGAAATATTAAATATTTCAAGCTGGGTTTGATGGTGTTCACTGCCAGTACTTGAGAGACTAAGAGAGGAGATTTGGAATTTGAAGATATCCTAAACAAGCCCCCATTCTTCACCCTCTCTCTCTCTCTCTCTCTCTCTCTCTCTCTCTCTCTATCTATCTATCTATATCTATATCTATATCTATATCTATATATACATATGTATATATATACAACACACACAAACAATTTCCACTGCAACAACAATAGTGCTTGGGGTGTTCAAATATTACCCATTGTTTATTATTCATACATTGCATTTCTTTGCAGCACTGTTGAAGCTATATCAATGCTATACGATACAAATTTGACAGAAACATTCTTTCTAATTTGATCTCCTTAGGTTTTTCTTAAGAATTCCCTCTTGACCTAGGCCAGGAGGTTATTCTTTAGTGACAGGTCCCTGAGGGGGAGGACCAGGAGATCAGAAAATAAAGAAGATAGGAAGGTTTTGGGCCAAGAAGTCTAGTGCAAGCTATGTCTCATATAAATCAAGATTATTCTGAAGTACAGCAGCTTATATACAGTTTGCAATGAAAAAGTAGGACAACATCAGCAGAAAACTATCATACAATAGAATAAAGTCAACAAGAAGCTAATCAAGCAGTGTTATGCAAGAAAACCACAGGACTCCATAGGTATCTCACAAACTGAACAAACAGGGGCCTTGGGATTGATTACTCTAGTCTCTTTGGGATTAACAAAAAAGATCCAATTTCCCAGGAACAAAAATCTTAACTCTTTCCAGGCTTTGGCCCCAGGCCCACACAAGTCCACAGTAGGTTGTCCCCTGGGCAAGGGCAGAAAACTAGGTTTACTTGTTCTTTTATAAGGAGCTCTGAGAAAGCCTTGGAGCATTAGTTCCCAATGGCTACTATAATACCATTGCATGGACTCTTTTATCAAATTATATTATTAGATAACCAATTTTAATTTACCCCTATATAATCTTTACCCAACAATGGGATGTCTTCACTTTTCTTATATAACATTTTTATAGCAATTGCTGCTCTTGTCTGTCTTATAGAATGAAGTGTTTGATGGCTTCCATAAAGTTCATTTAACACCACAGGAGTGATTCCATATAAATAGCAAGAATTTTACCAAATTTCTCAGGTGAATTGGAAAGGATGGTTGTTACTGTATATCAGTAAGAAATCATTGGCTGATGAAAAATGCAAGAAGGGGGAGAGATGGGTAAAGGATAAAGGGACCAGAAATCCCTACAAGCATAGATCTCTAGTTTATGCAGTTCTTCTGTTGAGGGACCATTATATCACACACACACACACACACACACACACACACACAGCATACCTCTCTTTGCTAAACAGATCACTTTCCTCTCCTATCCAAATCTGTTCTCCTTCAAAACAACATTTTTATTATATTTAAATATGTTAGGTATATGACTATGAGGGCAGGTGTCCATAGAGGCTCTGGCCTGGAGCTCGAGTCACAGGTGGTTGAGAGCCTTCTGATCTGGGAGCTGAAAACCTTGGCTCCTCCGGGGAAGCTGTGCATACAGGGGCATCTCTCCGTCTCCCAGTGCAGTCTTTTTTTCTAATTTCTCCCACTCAATTATTTTTGTTTTCATGCTTTCCCTCATGTAGACTTTGAGATGACTCTGAAGCCTGAGTGTTACTAGATGTCAGAGAGTTTTAAATATCATGCCTAAAACATTTTGTACAGTCAGTGAACAAGTTAGCCCTTCCCTGGTTCCTAAAGTTAACACTTTTCCATAGACCATTGTAGAAAATAAAATATCTCATAGTTTCGTTGATTAAGGTATCTTTTGTACTTATTTTCCTTCTCAAATAACTTAAAAATCTAAACAATGAAAAGTAATATATCATTTTTTAACGTGAACGGGGTAAAATTGCTATCATTTTTGCAATCTATAGATAGAATGAGTAATGAGTGGCACAGATCAAAACTCGATGTTCCTTGTTCTTTGAGAGTAAACTCCAGTCTCTACCTGCTATGCTGGTCTGTCACATTAAATATAAACCTCAGGTGGTAATACTATTTACTTTAGCTTGAGGCGATAGTTACTAAATTGAGAGAGTTATCTAAGCTCATTGACTTTTAAGATCAAAAAGGCCAAAGTCATAAATGGAGTAATTCTACCAGAGCATTATAATCTAAATTTCTTGTGTCTTAATTATGATAAACTTCGAAGTAAACCTAGCCACTCAAATCTGCTAGTGTACAATTATAATGTAAGTTTCCTATAAACTGGTATTAGATTCCCTCAACATCTGCATTTTAAATGCTATCTCCCACTCTTTATCTTATTTTGAGAAATGTTTGTCATTCTCCAAACTTATAGAAGAGCAGAGGATAGACTCACATTTTCTCAGCTTCTTTTTAAGAATAAGAATATGGGGCATTAAAAGATAAAGTAATTATGTCATAGTTACTCTGGAGTTTATGCAAGATGAGTAAGCAAAAAACTGTAAAACTTCTCAATCTGAGTTGAGCCTAAAGTCAAGATCAAGCTTAATGTTTTGCATAAATGTATCCAAATATCAATTAAGTGAATAATTGTACCTTATATTTGGTTGCTATTATTGGTCCAAAACTGACCACAGCTATACAATGTTGAGTTTCTCCAAGGAGATGTCTTCTATTTCTATAGCCTTCTACTGGAAAGTGTTTAGTCTGAAATGTTTTGGAGTATTCTACTCATGTGGCCCCTGTTTTCTCAAAGTATAGGCCAATTTTGGCTGCAGTGTATATTGGTCAAATTGTTATCTAATAAGAGTTTACCAAGAAAACTTTTATTGAAAGCAAAAGAAAAGAAAAGAAGACGACTAATAGCTGGCCCAGTTAAATTCCCTCTTTTATTAGTGCCATGAAGATGAAGAAAGAGCAGAAGAAAACTAAAATCACAATGTTCCCAGATCCATGAGGAATCATACACAATGGAAGATGCTGAGAGAGCAAAAGATAGGCAGAGGGAAGAGAATGCACACAGAGGAAAGGAATTGTTATGTACAGGTTATGCGCACTAGCTTTAGGAAGCCCATGACACTGGAGCTGTACACTGCATGCATGGAAGTATTCCACGTGGCTCTTCAAAGATGCTGAGCCTGTAAGCTTGGGATGCCTCTGGCCCTGTGATTCTCTAGTTCTAGTTCATAAATACCATTGCCCATTATATTTGATTTCTAGATTTTTAAATTATCTTTACTATTACCTGTCTTTTACAATAACATTTTGTTGCTTGCCTAGATAGTAACATTGAATACACAGGATTAAATATAGTTAAAAATAACATTTTTATTTTTGAAATTAAAATATACTTACATCATTTCCCCATTCCTGTTTCTCCCATGTATCTGCTTGCTCATTCTCTCTCTCTTTCCCTCTCTTCCCCTTTCCTCTCTTCCTCTTAACATATGTATGTTCCTAAATATGTAAATACAACTTGCTCAGTCTGTATAATGTTACTTGCGTGTATGTGTGTTTCCATCAGGTATTGTATGACTAACTAGTGTGCTCTTTTCTGGGGCAGACTATTTCTCGGGCTCCCAGCATTCCTTAGTTGCCTGTAGTTGCCTTTGCCTTTTTTTTTTTTTTTTTTGATATTTTCTTTATTTACATGTAGCTTTCTCCATTCCCGGTTTCCCCTCCAAAAAACAAACAAACAAACAAAAACAAATCCCTGTTGCCTCCCACCTCCCCATGCCTGTCACCCCGCCCTCTCCCACTTTCTGGCCCTCACATTCCCCTACACTGGGGCACAGAACCTTCACAAGGCCGAGGCCCTCTCCTCCTATTGCTGATCGAACCTGCAATCCTCTACTATACACATGCTGCCAGAACAATCAGACCCCTCCATGTGCAGTCCTTGGTTGGTGGTTGAGACCCTGGGAGCTCTGAGAGTACTACTTAGTTCATATTGTTGTTAGTCCTAAGGGGCTGCAAACCCCTCAGCTCCTATGGTCCTTTCTCTAACTCCTTCACTGGGGACCCTGTACTCAGTTTGATGAATGGCTGTGAGCCTCTACATCTGTGTTAGTCAGGTACTGTCAGAACCTCTTAGGAGATAGCTATATTTAGACTGGCTTGCCCTTACAAGGATATCACCACTGTTCTTTTCTGAGCATCAATCAGACCCTTTATTTTGGCCCTATCCAATTTGCATCATCTCTCATACAGCATAAGGCAACAATGATCGATCCAGTCTCTAGAGTAATCTGCAAGTACCTTTCCAAAGCACTCTGCCTCAAGCACTTCCTTTAACCTTTACACATCTGCCTTGAGTGGTCCTCTTGGGCTACTCTTGGCAAAATATTTAGAAGGAAATCCGGAATTTGATTACTTTTAAATGAAAGAAGGATTTTCACTAGAAAGAACAGTAATCTAATTTAAGTGTGCGATTGAAACATCTTTGCCCTGCTGTTCCACCCAGGCCTCAAGTGACCCCCTTTCTCTCTGATATATTACCTTTGGCATCCTGAAGTTCCAGAACATGCCAATGAAGTTGTTTTAGTCTGACTTGTTTGGGAAGAATGACTTGTGATTGTAAATTCTCTTGCCTGCTGATATATGCATCGGCCATTCTGGACTCTGCTGAAGAGAATTCCCTGTATCTCAAAGGAATCATATGAAGTAAGCCATGTCTCATGAGCCATATCTGCATAATTATTCTATGAATGCATACAGACTTAGTCAGTTCACCATTCTAGGCTTTGATTTCTTAACTAAATTGATGTTTTCTAATACCAAACAAATGTTCTGATTTGTGTAACAATGTGCCTCAAGGTGTTTGTGGTACCAAACACATATTGAATTTAGTTTCAGTGTGCCCTGTGTGGTTTTATGAAGTCAGACTTTTAAAAAAATATTTTATATATAGGAAAACTGAATGGAGAGATGGGTAGATTGGCCTTACTAACAATATGAGCAATTCTTGGTGAAATAACTAAGGACTGTACCCCAGATTCATAATGTAGGTCATGATGTTTCAACAAAGTCCTTTGCATTAGAATTGTAAACAAGATGCCCATCTCAGATTTCATTTCCTAAATACTTACAACATGTGATTTTTTTAAAATATGAACATGGAAAATAGTCCCACAGTTATGCCATAAAATGCTCACATAAGACAAGTTTGCACAGAGTTTGCTAAAGGAAAAGTGACACTGGCTTTTCCCATCTTCTTAGAGAGCCTGCTAGACAGAGAAGAAACAAAAGACCAAAGCTCACAGTGTCTGGAGTTCAGTCGGGGGATGCTATATGTCCTAAGAGGTATGGGAGAAATTATTTGCTTGGGAAAGAAAGTAGGAGGAATTCATATTTTGATTTGATTGAGGTGGACACCTGAAGGGAAAGGAGGCACCGTAAAAGGGGAGAAGGCATGATTGTGATGATCAAGAGCCAAGCTGCACTAGCTAAGTAGCATGTAAAGGGTTTCCAATGTCTGATTTAAAGATGCCAGCCATGCTGTGGTGTAGCCGTGACTTCTGTGATACTGAAATCCTAATGTATCATGCCTTGTGTACTAGACAGGGGAGAAGAGGACATAGTGGGAGTAGCTATTGATGTAAAAATGAGGAGTGAGTACATGCAAGGACTAATGTGGGGAAAGATGAGTAGAGTTGAGAGCATGGAATTTTGCATAAGAAATATAAAACTTCTATACCGGATTCCAACTTAATTAGGCTAGAAAGGTTCATGTCTTCAGAAAGATGATCCAATTCTGTATTACTCACTCTTGCTCCACATTTGAGAGTATTGTTGCCACAAACTCTTCTATTTTACCAATTTTAGCAGCAAGCAAAATAAATCAAGGAAGATAAGACATTTATCATCAATTTTTAGCAGCTAGGAGCATCAGTTTCATTATAAATCAGGGTTAAAAACAAATGTACAATGTCCAAAGTTGAAAATTTCCCCCGAGTAAGCGTGTACCAAAACGCTTAATTTAAATCCCAATACAGAGGTCTCTAAATGAGATTTCATTCAAACAATGGTAATAATAATGATTGTATTACTGTAAAATAGACTTAGTGATCCAAACAAATAGACAGCTAATATTTATTAAAGCTTACTCTCCTAACAGATGTGGGATATAGGATTATCATATTTAGTTTCTCCTCTAAATAGAATTCTTTTTCTTTTCTTTTTTTTTTTTTTAGTATAGAATAGAGTTTATTTAGGGCATGGGGAGGGGAGTTAAGAGGGTAGCAGAGGTAGAAAAAGGCAGAGAGAAGAGGAGAGTAGAGAAGTAGGGGCCGGCCATGAGCACATAGAGAGGGGGGAAGGGAATGGAGAGAGAGGGAGCAAAGGGGCAAGAGGCAAGGGAGAGGAGCAGGAGTAAGAGAGAGAGGAGGGGGCAAGCAGCCCCTTTTGTAGGGCCAGGCCTACCTGGCCATTGCCAGGTAACTTCGGTGAGGAGCATACCCGGCTGCTGCCAGGTATCTGTGGAGGTGGAGGTTATACAGGATACCAACATTCCCTTGTTTTGGTTTAGTTGAGAAAGAAAAATTAGAAAGAGGTGATGGCGAAGCAGGAATAGGGTTGTCGTGATATCTGGTTGCTTCCTGCTGACATTGGGGCGATGTGGCTCTGGGGAACCTAGAGGAATGGGTATGTGGGAGGTTTGCCTTGTCTTAGGAGAATTGGATGTTTCCTTGCTGTCCAGAGCCTGTGGAGCCATCTGAGGATAGGTGAGAAGGAACAGGTCCAGTAAGGAGCATCTGTGACAGGAGATGGAGCCTCTGGAGGTTGCTTCTCTGGAGCTGTCCTGGGTGTAGAAGCACCTGGACTTGACAAGATATTGAAACACATTATTATAGGTAGAAAATAAAATTAAGTATGTTTGGGAGAAAGAAAAAAATTGTTTTTTAGGATGTACAATTGAAACCTAGAGGAATTCCACCCTTTGGAATAGGTAGTAACTTTGGGCAATTGTACTACTTACCTGGAAGGAGTCTATTTGGTCCATGAGAGGTAGATCTGAGTGGATTTTCTGTAGCTTATAAGTTTATAAAAGAGATAACATGAATTAGCAACATGA
The DNA here is from genome assembly GCF_008632895.1 of Mastomys coucha. Classification (NCBI taxonomy): domain Eukaryota; kingdom Metazoa; phylum Chordata; class Mammalia; order Rodentia; family Muridae; genus Mastomys; species Mastomys coucha. The sequence continues at coordinate 173,542,554 of NW_022196905.1, read as the reverse complement.
AAAGTCTTTAAGATGAGCCTATTGTGGAGCAGAAGGAACAAGATTAAAAAGTTGGATCACATAGTGGAATGTTTTATTAGAGTTAGGCAAATTTGTAGGAACTCAGATAATGTTAGGACAGTGGCATAGCAAGAAGAGGAAATATGAAGCATTTAGTTAATGGAAACAGAGTTTTGGTAAGGAGATAACAGATTATGTCTGTGAAAGCTTTCTTCTAGCTGTCAATGTAGTCAGAAGTCTGAGGAATAAACAAAAATCTAGCAGTTATATAACAGTTACATATTATTTTTAAAATGACAGAGTCCACTAGTCAACAGTTCTCTGTGGTCTCTGTGGTCTCAATGACAACTTGGGCTGTCAGTCTGGTTTCCAAGCACAGAAGATGCAGGGCTTTGTCTCTGTGGAGTTGATTTATGTGACATGAGAAATGGCTTACCTTTATTTTAACCAAGTCATTTGACTCAAGAGTATCCAGTTTGTCCACTGTGTACTTCAGTGATTATCATATCACAATCCACGAGGCATCCTGTAGCTGTGTCCCACCTTGTGGGAGAAACTTTAGAGGCTTTTGGGAATTCTGTCTGTCATCTACTTAAGAGTTAACAAACTTCTGACAAGAATGAGCACTATATAGACTGGTTATAACTAAATAAAATTTAATAGCAGTAGTTAAGACAGGATAGGAATGAGAATCTTAAGTATCTTTGACAGGTTGTGTAGGTAGAGAAAAATATATTGTTGTATTAGCAAAGAAGACATATGGCTAGAACCAGAATAAGAGAGCTGGCAGCAGTGGCATAAAATTGTGGTGACAGAAAATGAGTCTGTCCAGGTAGATTTAGGCCCTGTGACACAAACTGAGCACGCAGGTCGTGAGAACAGGCCAGGGGTATGTGAGTGTGGATAGTTAAATGTCTGGGCATAGGAGACTTTTCCCATTTACCAGACTGCTGGCAGTATGTGTGAAGATCCCTTAAAACATACATTTGGCCGGGCGGTGGTGGTGCACAACTTTAATCCCAGCACTTGGGAGGCAGAGGCAGGCCAGCCTGGTCTACAGAGTGAGTTCCAGGACAGTCAGGGCTACACAGAGAAACCCTGTCTCGAAAACCCAAAAATAAACAAACAAACAAACAAACAAAAAACCCATACATTTGAAGACATCGCAGCACCCATTTGGGGGGTTATTGGACTATTTGTACTGGCGTCCTGAGAACAGTCCAAAAACCAAAAAGAAATCAGCCAGGCTAGTGACCCAAGTCGTCACGAAGGCCCCCTAGTGGCTACCCAGTAAACCTCTGGCTTACTGTGGAAAGAACCCTACCTTGGTACCAAGGATTTGGAATGGCTACAAAAGCCCGGAAGGGAAAGGGAACGAGAGCTGTCTTCTAGGGAATGGTCACCCAAAGGGTAGATGGCCTCACTCGTATGTCAGCTGGGAGACGTGGCTATAAAATGTAAACCCCATAGTCCCCGGGAAAAGGCTGGCCAGGCCATATCTGGGAAACTAGAGGTCCTCCCATCAACTGATCCTACCAATTAATATGCCAATGTCTGTGCAAGAATTACAGCAGACTGGTAAATAGAAATGTGAAGCTGAATGGGTAGGTATGGGCCCAAGCAGAAGCTAGCCCAACAAGATAGACCAGGGGGGCACAGCTCATGTGGTAGAAGTTTGTATGTCCCGCAGCGGTGACTGGCTCTGCTGTGGCAGTGGTTAGCATGGTGAAAGCCTGTGATTCTCATATCCACCAGCTGGGGGGCCTGTGAATGTGTGTAATCACAACAGCTGTGGTTGCCAGTCGGTGGTGTGACCACCAGTCTGCATAGCCGTGATCTCTGCTAGTCCCCGATGGAGAGCTCCGCAGCAGCTGTTGAAGGAACCACCAAGTTCCCGAGTCCCCACACCAGATGATGTGTTAGAATGGCTCTTGTCAGGACACACCACACAAGGCCCAAACAGTTCCCCTTGTAAGAGGTTTAATTGAGAGAGATGGGGTGGTGGTTGTGGAAAGAGAAGAGGGGGAGAGAGCAATGGAATTCTTATTATACCATAAGGAAAAAGAACATTGAATAGTGTCTTAGGTTGAACCAGTTATGACGTATAAAGGCCAATTACTCAGTGAAGGGTTTATGGAATAAAGGTGGGCAAGATTATCTAAGCAGACACTGGCTAGGGAAGAAGTGAGATTCTCTTCACTGGAACCCAGAATGGTTAATTCAAATATCAATACCTTTCTCTCTTTAGAAGGGGTAAATGGAGTCTGGCAGGAGGTGTTCCAGTTGGCCAATTAAGGAATAGTTTGATCAGGATGGGCTCCAGAGAACAGCTCTTGGTTCTGCTTGATCTCCTTCTTGGAGTCTACACTGGACCTTTGGACTAAAAACTGCATATAGGTACCTGCCCTTTAGCTACTATTACATGGTGTAAGTGCAATTCACCCATCCATACAATTGCATTTCTGTAGAGCTCTTTAGCCCACAGTCAGCTTTACTAACTACCTTCACTAAAGCAAGAGGCAACCGTGGGATAATAACTGTGGGTAGAATTATGGCTCTCTCCTATGAAGAGGCAATATGTATAGAAACCAAGTTCACTTGTGCAACATTCAAGTAGGGATATAGTAGTTCATATTTTGCAGAAGCCATTACCTTTTTAAAGGAATTATCAGTGGGTACTATGCCTCAATGCATGGAGGCCAGAGTAAATTCTAATATCCATTTAATAAAATATTTAACACTATGAGGTTATCATATGTGAGTCTGAAATATGTGCTTTTCTTTAAGTTTGTTTTAGTGTCAGTTAGAAGAGTCACCTCTTTGGATTAGATCCAGTGAAAAAGGACAAAGGACCATAAATATCGAGGGTGTGATTAGAGCTCCTAGGCCTGGCTTGGAATGACATCACACTGATTCCTCCATAAGCAGAATGATTTGTGATGCCATACTTTGCTCTTCTGTTGCTTTCACACATCAGTTTAGCTTTCTAATTTAGGATTTGAACAGCTTCACAAGCATTCTTGGTTAAAACAAAACAAAACAAGAGTCAATTCTGACTCTGGAGTTGGGAAAGTCTCTGGGACTATAAATTGAGAAACTTAGCTTCAAATAAAAATACTCAATTATTACTAGTTTTAATTCTTTGAAATAATTCAGGATCTTTATTTCGCTAACAGAATAGGAAGCCAGTGACTCAAGTGCTGTATCTGTTTATCTGAACGGTTTATAGTCATCTAAGTGGCAGGTCATCTAATAACACTGTTTTTCTACATTTAGTTCTGCATTGTTACATTGCCAGAGAACGATAGGCTGGCCGGTTTCTCTTTAAATTCCCTTAGAATTTGCTTCCCAGTGTTATAATTTAATGGCTTCTCCTTGGATATTTTGTTTTGTTTTTACTGAGGTTGTTTTAAGGAATGTACAGTGGCCTAGGGAGATGGCTCGGTGGTTAAGAGTACTACCTGTTTTTCTAAAAGACCTGGTTTTCACTCCCAGGATCCACATAGAAGCTGATGACCTTTCATAAGTCCAGTTCCAGGAGATTTGCTTCTCTGGAAGAAAATTAGTTTTTGTAGCCTCCTTACCTATAAAATTACCCTTTTTCTATTTCCATGGGCCTCTTTTAAGTGAAATGTAATTGTGGAAAATAGTTCCTTCTCCCAGCAAATACGTGGGAGCTGCCTTCATTGTATATGCTTCCTTCATTTATGGTTATACATCCACTTCCCCAGGCTTTTTCTCCCTGTGTTTGTCTTTATCTGATCTCCCTATTTAATAAGCTCAGTCTCTCTTCTTCTACATCATGTGGAAAGTTCCGTTCTTTGCTGTTAAGTGTCTACAGAAATGTACTAACACCTTGGGGCAGGCATTCTCTCCCCTTTTCTCTCTCCCTTTTCCTCTCTCTCCCTCTCTCTATTTCTCTCTCTCCCTCTCTCTCCCTCTCTCTATTTCTCTCTCCCTCTCTCTACTTCTCTCTCCCTCTATGTCTCTCTCTTCTCTTTCTCTTCTCTCTCTCTTCTCTCTCTCTGTCTCTCTCTTCTCTCTCTCTTCTCTCTCTCCCTCTCTCTCTTTCTCTCTCTTTTCTCTCTCTGTCTCTCTCTTCTCTCTCTCTCTTCTCTCTCTCTCCCCTCTCTCTATGTCTCTCTCCCTCCCTCTATTTCTCTCTCTCCCTCTCTCTCTTTCTCTCTCTTCTCTCTGTCTCTCTCTTCTCTCTCTCTCTTCTCTCTCTATGTCTCTCTCTATGTCTCTCTCCCTCCCTCTATTTCTCTCTCTCCCTCTCTCTCTTTCTCTCTCTTCTCTCTCTCTGTCTCTCTCTTTCTCTCTCTCTCTTCTCTCTCTGTCTCTCTCTCGTTCTCTTTCTCTCTCTCTCTCCCCCTCTCTCTCTGTCTCTCTCTCCCTCTCTCTTTCTTTTTCTCTCTCTCTCTCTCTCTTTCTCTTTCTCCCTGTCTCTCTCTCTCTCTCTCTCTTTCTCTTTCTCTCTCCTCCTTCTTTTTTTTTCTGGTGTAACAGCTAGTTAAATAGAAGACTATGACTCAGGGCCAGTAAGAGGCCTGGGGGCACCTTACAGTGACAGCCATAGCAGAAAGAATGACCAGGAATAAATTTTGTTATCAGTGGAAGAGGCATTGGAGAGCAAAACGACACTTAAAAGGGAAGCAAATGATTTCTGGCCCACTTGAAAACACATATACTTAGGCAATTGACTAAAAATCGAAATGAACAACATCAATCTTTCAACTTAAAGAGTTGGATTGAGTTTTTTGAGTTAGGCGCCATTTGTCCGTGTTTTACTAAGTGAATGCTCTTGTAAAAGGCCTATAGAAGCCATCCTTTTGTTAGGGCAAACTCCAAAACCCATACTCCATGTCCACAAAGAGAGGATGAAGTAGCAAAAGAATCCTTACTTTTCAAAACAGATAACTTAGATTCAATACTTATTTTAAATTCCAACTGAAATGATATATTTATTAATACAATTTGTTATTTTTTACAGTTTCATTAATAAAATAATTAAAATTTTATAGACTATTTCTTTGTTCACAAAAAAAATGTATCCCATTATTTTAAAAGAATTTGAAATTTGGGATGGGGTGGCAGGACCTACAGCTCAGTGGTTAAGAGCACTTGCTGTTCTTCCTGACTACCCAGATTTCAGCTTCCACAAAGCAACCCATGTCCTCTGTAATTTCAGTTTTAGGGGATCTCATGTGCTTTTGGCCTCCATAGGAAAAGACATAGAATTGGTACATAGACATACATGCAAACAAAAATATCCATAGACATAAAACAAGATAAATTTAATTCAATTTTTAAAAGAATGGAGTGCATCCATTAAGAAGTGCACAGGCTGGTGGGGGAGTTGCCACCGTACTCACATGGATTGTAGAAGCTTGTCCTTGGCTCACCGTACTCTTCCAACCTTGTTACAAATTGAGTTCCTTTAAATGTTTTTTTTTGTGTCTGAAAAATCCTTTTTCCTAGTCATTTGCATTTCCTTTCAGTGGGTGCACAGTATTCATTTTAATACTACTAAATCAATATATACACCAATCCAATTTTTCTGACTTTCACCTTGTTTACTGAATTAGAAGGTCACGACCAATACAGATAAAAATGTCAGGTCATTTCTTCAAGAGAGTTTGGGGTCAGTGACTCCTTTAGGTCCCACTCCAGTATTTCTTCCTTTTACTAACAACATGAGTGAAGTTTTTTTTTTTTATTTGATAAAGTACACTATCATTCAAAAGAAAACAACACCTAAAGTCTTTTCTGGTAGTCACTGACAAATAAAGAACTTGAAAATAAAGAAATATGGTTAGATGATCAAAAAGTCATAGCAACACTATTAAGATGAATATGCAGTAGTTAAAATTATGTCTGGTCTAACTTCTCATAAGTGCCCTGGCTTTCCAGTAACTCAACAATCCCTTCTTCCGCCCCCTGAGCGTACAAGTCAGTATGTGCATGCCACAGGCCTAAGTATTTCTTCTCTGTGTGTTTTATATGGGAAGAATGGAGAAGCCCACTAACATTTATTTAGCATTTTGAATTTTTGTGGGATTTGGCAATGCCAAGGATAAAATGCAGCTCTGAACACAAAGCATGTGCTCGCTGAAAAGGTCATTTTCTGTGATATGTCTGATACTGAGCCTCATAGAAAATGGGAGGGATGAGTATGGTCTACATGTCTGACTACACAAATTTATCTTAGTAAAGTTCAAAACAAGGTCTATGTGTAATTTATTTAATAGAATCAACTTTAATTGTTGTAGGGAGTGTTTGACATCAAGCACTGAGCCAAAAATGGGAGGTAAGGAAACTCAGATAAATAAGATGTTTCTTTCCACACGGAGTGCACAATCACATGGTCAAGCAGGTAAGTGCATACGGGGAAAAAAGGTGTACATGGCTTATAATATAGAAGAATTACAATATCATAAATTCCTTTTTATAAAGAAATGGCTGTTAGCACACATAAAAAATATGTTTGTCAAAACTCCAGATGGGATTTATAGAAAAGGAAATTTTATCTGAGTTGAGAACTGAAAGTTACATAGGATTTTTAAAAGCTGGCAAATTGGAGAAAACATTAGCATCAAAGATATATACATGAACAAGGGAAGAGAAATTTAGGTAAGCAGACAGATGTCAGAGTGGCTGGGATGCAGACATACTACATGGATGAGGGAGGAATGAAAGGTTTCTTTAGGCCTCCTAAGTTTGTAGGATTTATTGTAGGATAAACCATTTAGAGTAAGTGTTGTTAGGCTGGGTGGAATGGCTCAGTAGATAAAGATATTTGCTGCCAAGCTTGATGACCTAAGTTCGATCACCAGGACAATATAGGACGTGAAGGTTGTCATATAACCTACACACACATACATTAACGTACATACATATGCATACACACACACACACACACACACACACACACACACGAACACATACATCATGGAGAAAAAGTATACGAAAATGTGTACTGTAAATTATAGTAGTTATGATTCACTGTTTTTTCCCCACATTTCTCTAACTTTGTTAAGCATTCCCTAGCTGTCTGTGGTGTCACTTTCTCAAGTGTCATACACTCACTGTCAAAGGTAGCCAGAATATGCTAACTAGGAAATTAAGTCAATAATTGTTGGTTTTTCAACTGTGTCTCATTCTCAGTGGAGCAGTAAAATCTTTTAACTTTCTTCAGTCCTTTTCATATGTGAAATGTCTCTTTGCCGTGTGCAGCTGCCTGCATTATGAAATCAGCTGTTTCGCTACTTCAGCACTTGAGTTCAAGTGCCCCTTATTTTACTAAGCGGTGACCCCGATTATAAAAGTGGTGACCCTGTAATTAACCTGCACCAATGAGATGCTCTAATGTGTTCCTGTTAAAGTTGAAGGTGGGGAGGCTTGGTTTAATATGGAAAGAAGAGCATCATTTGCTGAGGTCATAAACATCTATATAGGAACAACTACTCTCTCCATGTAGTTGTAAAGAGTCAAAAGAAATTCCTAGTAGTTTTGCTCTACAGCCAACTGTGAATTTACTAACACAATGCATAGGATGTGTCCAGGTCAGGCGTTGAAGGCAAAATATCACAGGGCTTCGGACTGTCTGCTTCTAGATGTCTATTGGGAGTCTTAGAAGATATTCCCCAATGTACATTGGTGAAATGTCATAAAGATACTTTGCACTTAAAATAGATCCATATGTCCTCAATTTCTTATGTATTTCTGAACAAAAATTATTTCTGACAAGTTCATACAGATGTGATTAATAGGTGAAAAGGTGCAAAAAGATTTACATTGTAAAACAAATTTTCCTTTACTTTTCTTATTTTGGTTCCATCACAGAGGAATCTATGTTTAAGCATTAAACTGATAAAAAACATTTACATGGATCTTAAAAAGCATAATAGAAAACTGATTTTAAAGTTACTTTCTTTCATTTACAAACTTCTTCTTTAGCTGTTGAAGCGGCTTTCAATTCTTCACTATTGCAAATACCACTATAATGAACTGATTCACATTGGGATAGTTATAATAACCATGATTTAAAATGATCATTGTTTACTTATTTTTCTTCATTGGCAGTCTTATATATATATGTGTGTGTATATATATGTATATATATATATGATGTATCTTAGTAAATTTATCTTAGTATCTTAGTAATTATCCCTGTTAATGTTTCTTCTTGCCCTTCTTCTCCCAATGAATTCCTTGTTCTTCCCTGCCTTCCTCTGAATTTCAGGTATTCTTTATGTGTGTGACCTACTGAGTTTAATTAGAGTTGTATAAGCAAGTTTTTATATATATATATATATATATATATATATATATATATATATATATATATATGTAAAACAGTTCTGAGGATAGTGCAGAAAGCCCACATGCCCAGTAATCATCTCTACTATCAGTGTGACATTCTTAATATAATTAATAAGTAAATACCTATGTTTAAATGAAGGTCAATATTTTATTTAGATTTCTTACTTTTTCTAATATGTCTTTTCTCTTGCAAGGTTTTACCCAGTGTTCACATTACATTTAGTCCTGTCATCTTCAGCTTCCTGGGGTAGGGACATTTTCACAGACTATCCTTGATGAATTTACCACTTCATTTTCTTTCATTTTTATTATTTTACATACACATGAATGTTATGCCTACATATGTCTGTGTACCACCTGTGTGCCTGGTACTCATGAAGGCCACAAGAAGGCATGAGATGCCCTGGAACTGGAGCCACAACCAGAGTGATCTGGCCTGTGGGTACAGAAAATCCAAAGCCACCACGAGAGCATGTGGTGCTCTTAAGTGCTGAGCCATCTCTCTAGCCCCTGACATTATCAGCCTTGAGAAACACTGCTCAGGTAATAGCACTGTTGATATTTAGGTAGAGGTAGTATTCTCAGATGGCTCCACAGCAAAGTCACATTTACTCTTCCCCTTTGGTATGCTTTTCAGAAAAAAAGTCATTGAGTCCTAAGGACTTGGTAGTTTTGGTACTTATTAATTATTTGGCTAATTTTTTTTAGTACCTATTCCTTGAGGAAGTGTATAAAAGCTATATAAATTCCTTGGAACTATTAGTCATGGGTGATTAGTCTCTTCTAAACCATCCATTTGTTTATTTAATAATTCATTTATAATCCTTGTAGATTCTCAGATATTCATTTTATAATTTGGGCACTAATCCAGCATGACTTTACTTTGTTATTGAAATCATTCCAACTTTAACCTTTGGCTTCTATATCTTATTGATTGTATTGGTATTCTCTCTTTCTCTCTCTCTTTCTCTCTCTTCCTCCCTCCCTCCCTCTCAGCACTACAATACATTCTGGAACTACAAATTTCTTTTACTCCACTTTGTCTATTTCCTACCCCAGTCCTTAGGGTGGCTAGTTTTTGCAGGAGTTCTGATTCCTTTAATAGGAGAATGTTATTAAAAAAGGAGGTCTGAATATTATGTATGCTGGTCATTACTAGACATTGTTGTGTTTAAGCATCTTCTACTGACAAAGCAAAACCAGAAAAGGGGTGGGGTTTTGAATGAGAGAAAATCAAAATAAAACAATATAAAACCCCTAATATTTAACACAGATGTGTGTAGGGAAAACCCCTTTATCAACTTGAACATGGTACTTCTTTGAAGCTTATTTTACTTTTAGTTTTATAGACGTTATTACTTTTCAAAATTACTTAGTAACTTTGACCCCAATGTCTTTAGAAAGTTTATATCTGACTATTGTCATATAGTGAGACTCTTTTGACATAGTCCATTTCAGGATGAAGATATAAACATTAAAAAGATCAATTTAGAGAGGATCACCGAAGACAGAATCAACAAACACCATAGCTGACCTTCAGAGATAGAGCCAAGTGTATCAAGCCTGAGGAAATAAGTAAGAATTGCATCGCAGGTCTGTCTGGGCTGGGGTCCAGAGCAGAGGAAGCTCCACTCCCTGGAGCTCTGACACACCCAGGATCAAGGTGAGCATGAACCAACATCTGTCACAACACTGGGAGTAACTGGGACCAGCTTGACCAGGCACACCGGAACTCTGCTAGCCCAGTGACTTGGGTTACTTCTCATCTGTCTGGGCTGGGGTCCAGAGCAGACCTTGGGTGCAAGCTCCGCAGCCAGTTCCACAACACCCAGAGGAAGCTTCAATCCCAGGCACTCTGACACACCCAGGATCAGAGGTGTGCTGACACACCCAGGACCAGAGGTAAGCAGGAACAAACATCTGTCCCAACACTTGGAGTAACTGGGACCAGCTTGACCAGGCACACAAGAACTCTGCCAGCCCAGTGACTCGGGTTCCTTCCAGTCTGTCTGGGTTAGTGTTCTGA
>NW_022196905.1:173506976-173529963 GCF_008632895.1 Mastomys coucha | reverse complement strand
GAGCCGAGCCGAGCTGCTGTCTCGAGCGTTCAATGAGACCCCTCAATGTGGTCAGCAGGACCATTACATTCATTTAAGAAAATACTAGTAGTGATGTATTATTTTTAATTATACAGCTAATATGTTTGGAGTTACTTAAAATTTATATGGAGAAAAATGTATTTTCACTATTGCTGTAGACCAGCATCTACATAAGACTGTTAAATCGATTGTTGTTTTATATCAAACAACTTTCATAATACTTATTTTTATTTTTATAATATTTTTAAAATTTTAAGGAATACGACAAAAAATATAGGTATTGAAGGGGGGGTCTATTGTAGGAGCGGTGATACAAAAGGGGAACAAGAATGTGATTCAATTCTATTTAATTAAAATATGTTTTTAAATGTTAACAAATTCAGATAAATTCAAATCATGTAACTTTTCTGATAATGCAATAAAAGTTAAAAAAAAAGATCAATTTAAAAATTAAAAGTAAAGATATGTTAGCTCAGGATATTGGTAAGTTGGCGAGTAGCTCCTTCTGTCAGCTGTTTATGCTAACTGAGATCCTCCACCAGAAAATAGTTTTCTTACGCTCACATTTAACATTCAGCAATGACAGCAAACCTGGTCCAATAAATATCTTAACAAATCCATAAGAGTAAAATTCCCTTTGAGGAACTCTTGCAGAGAAAATAAAAGTTAAGTAAGTGATATAAATAATTGAAATGAAAAATAAAATAATGGGGAGACTTAAAAAAATGTTAATACCCCAAATAAAAATTTTTTCAAAGAAAACTTTTTAAAAAATTTAAATAAAATTCAAATAGAAGTATTTCAAAAACAAAACATGAAAAAGAGCCTTACCTAGACAATTATTTTGTAATGTACAGCATCAAAGAAAAAAGCATGGGAACAGAACAAGAATGGAATTGCTACCATAACTCTTAGCAGTTGATTGCGATGCAAAAGTCAATATATTATTAAAGCAACAGTACTTAAAACATGTAGTTTTATACCTTGCTAAAAATACGACAGAAAGGCTAGGCCAATTTCTTCTTAACTTTAAGGTTCAGGTTTTACTTTCAAAATATTAGAAAAGGTGAACTATCTACAGTGGAGAGATAGTTTGTGATGGATAAAAATGAACTAGCAAGCTAAGAATAATAGAGAAGAACTTCAGACATAGACTGCTAATGAAAGAAGCTAGACTAAGAAAGTGACCCAGTCTAATCCTAACTGAATTTTTCAGCAAGAGCAAAAGCATAGAGATAGTAAGAAAATAAAACTAATAAATAAATAAATAAATAAATAAATAAATAAACAAAGAATCCGTGGTTGCCAGAGGATTGGATATGGGAAGGAGAATAGAAAGAACAGAAGGCGTGCTTTAGGATAATGGACTTAGTGTGTATTCTAGTGGAACAGTGAAAACCTGATATTGTAAACTTGTTGAAATCTGTGTACTGGTTAGGGGTGCAATCCAATGTCCAACTCCCTGTCTCAGTGATGGGAACCATGTGACTTGAAGCATCAAATATGTTATATGCAGACATTGTTTTTCAATTTAAAAAGTTAATGAACTGTTTAACATTAACAAAAGAACAAATAGTCTAAAGTAGGAACTACATCATAGTGATTAATTAATTGTAGTGGTTTATTAATTGTAGAAAAAATATCACGCTAATGCAAGACACCAATAATAGGTAAACCTGTGTCTATGTGTTAGAATGTAAATTCAATATTTATGTAAAAGTAAGACTTTTTAAAACATTTTTCACTTTCAAAAGCAGTATACTCTAGGGAAAAATAAACACAGAAAAAAATTCTGAAAAATCTGGATGATAAACTATCGATATGTTTATTATTTATTGATACATAAGATTTACCAAAGAGAGAACAGAGTCACAAAGACATCTCAGCTGCAAATTAATAAAGACAAAACACAGTGGAGGAGGGCTAGAGAGATGGCTCAGTGGTTAAGAGAACTGATTGCTCTTCCAGAGGTCCTGAGTTCAAATCCCAGCAACTACATGGTGGCTCACAACCATCTGAAAAACTACAGTATACTAGTATACATAAAATAAATAAATAAATCTTTAAAAATAAACCACAGTGGAGGAGTACTGTGGTATAGTTTGGAACAGACCATGAATTTACCACACACAAGACCCTTGGTTCTATCCGAGCATCAAAACTACAAACAACAAAATGGGGCATGATGGAATGGAGGTAGAACGTTGTGCCTAAACTATAGAAAGGTTGGTGTGTACTAGAATATTTGTCTTAGGCGCAACAGAAAATCATGTGTAAATATTAAGCTTAAAGAAAACTAATGTAAGTGCTTTATAAAGCATTGAGAGTGCTTGAGTGATTTGATAGTATTCTCAAATATGACAGGTATTCTTAATTTTAACAACCGATTGAAGGCATCTTCAAACATCCTTGATTTGTCTTAGAAAAGATTTTTTATAGACTATTAACAATTGTATATGGCCATTCTTATAAAAACAATTAGATTACTCAAGTAGGTATGAAGTCAGACATTTATGAGAGAAAAGTGGGTAGAAGAAATAACTTCAAGATGGTCTTCAAAGTATTAATTACTGCTGATAGTCATCTTTTAAAAAACCTACTCATGTCAAGTATAGTGCTCAAATTATTGAGTGATGATTCTCAATAGATACTCATAGCAACTTTTCACATGAAGGTTTTTTTTTTTATTTAATTTGTCCTAAAGTATTTCGGTAGCAATTCATTTGATGCCTTAGACACTTGACTGACAGTAAAAGTTTTCTATAATCATTTAAGTGCATCAAAGTGGATGAACAGAAGCAAAATCAACTATGAGGCTAGGGTTAAATTATTATTATTATTATTTAGTTGAAAGATGAATGATGCTCTTTGGTTGCTTTTAGATAATCCATAAACAGATATCATTCTCCATGTTTGCCCTTGGCTTTCAGAGTAATGTGGGTCACCAGTGGTGGCATGAAAAGAAATTTTTTGTATGAGATATTGAAGATATCATTTGCTCTTGTTATTTGCTTAACCTACTAAAATTCCACCACTTCTTTTTGTATATTGAATTTGTTACCTTAGCTTAGAGTCTAAGTCCTTATAGTAAAGAAATATGCACAAAGAAAAAGATGGCAGAAAACTGGGTGATGCTCCAAAACATTATATCTGTATGTTTAGGAAAGAATGGTTTTGCTTTATCTTATAACTTTGTCTCTTAGATGAATCATATTTCTCACATTATCACTGTGCTTCCCAAGATGAGTTTGGTTGCTGTATGAGTATGGGCTTAATTGAATTATTTTTTCTGTAAAGTATTTAGCTCAGAGCCTTGGGTATTCTACAAAAAGCATTCTACCACTGACCTACATCTCTTTCTGTGTTAAGTTGTTTTTAACATACAATTTGTACTTTGTTTTGATAATATTCTAGTCAATGTTGTCTAACCACAGAAATAGCCAGCACTGTTGAATTACATGAAAATAGATACGCATTTATTATGTCTTCCCTAGGCATAAAACTATTTGCATAATCTGACATCATGTTTAATAGTCTGTCAAAATGGTCATTATGCTTAGGTCTTATGGCTTCCAAAAATTGGCTCACTTAATTACTCAATAGGTAGAATTCTACAGATGGTACCGTATGTTCCATATGATTCATGTTCAGGTTCTCTGATCACTGTGATTTCTTACTTCCACAGTTGTGTTCGGTTACGTTAAACTAGTAATCTTATACAGGACAGGTTATATCCATGGATGTAACTTAATTATACAAGCAGATGAAATCAGGGGACTTTCTTGTGGTCGTGACAAAGGGAAAATAGAAGAGAAAATTGGAGAAATTCAAAGTAAAGGCAAGCCTTGACAAGCTGTTGATGCTTAAAGACTGTGGGCAATGTCAGTAGTTTTCTGAAAGAGAAAAAATCTAGTGCATATAGAGCTGGATTCTGTTGACAAGCTAAAGGAAGTACATTCTCCTCTCAGAGTCCCTATATTAAGGGTCCAGAAAGTCACCACATTGGTTTTTACATACTAATTACTTGACAGAAACAGCAGAGCTTGCCTAGATTCTGATGACACAATAGTGAGATGTCCATGGGGTTGTCTTATGCTGCTAAGGTAGGGATTATTTTTATTTGACAATGCAAAGCAAATTTATCCATTAAAAGGGTAGCTATTTATAATTTCAGGTGCCAAAAAATGATCTCATTGCAGTGTTTGATGTTTCAAAGCATGAGTCCTTTTTCTCCCTTACATTTCATTCACATTATTTTTGCTTGAAATTGTCACTCTTAGACATCATGGAAAGGTTCATCAATTTCATTATGCAAGTGCATGAAAATGCTCAATATAATTAGTTAGTAAGGAAATGAAAATCAAAGCTACAATTATGTACCGTCTTACTCTAGTTAGAATTGGTATTGCTGGAAGTACTGTGGTAGTGAAGATACAAAAAACCTAACATTGTTTGAGATAGTATAGCCATTGTTGAGTATAGCCATTATGAAAAATGTATGGGCATTTCTTAGAAAACTAAAAATAGTACTAGAATATGATTCAGCTATATTACTCCTGGGGATATATTCTGTGGAATAGAAATGAGAATAACAAACAAATTCCTGCACACTCATATGACTTATGGCAATATTAACAGTAACTAAGATATGCATCCTCATCATTATCCATCAGAAGAATGAATAGTACTTATGATATATTTATTCATTGGATTATTCAACTATAAAGGAAAATGAAATCCTGTTGATGTGCATCAAGCTGGAACTAGAGTTATTTCATGAAGAAAAATGTCATCCAAATAATAACTAAGTATTGTATGTGCTCTTTCCTATGTGGGCACTAAAATCAGTTGACCTAATGTAGAGTTGTGATTGATACCAGTTGCTATCTGCACCCAGGAGCTAAGGATGTTCCATAGTCCTCTGTACACAGGTCCTGCCAGGAGAGTGCTGGTCTCCCAGGAGTGCTCTAACTCCCAGGTGCAGAGGTGAGATCTCCACTTTCTTTCTAATAACTGTCCAAAGCATACTGGCAAGGAATGTACAGGGCAAAGAACAGTGGAACAGCTGGGACAGGATCCTTCCAGTTGCCATCTGCACCTAGGAGCTGGGGCTATTCCACAGCCCTCTGTATACAGGTTCCTCCAGAAGAGAGCTGCTCTCCCAGGAGTGCTGACACAGGCTTACAGGCCCACAAGAGGGACAAGCTCCAGCCAGAGAAAGCAAGACCAACTAACATCAGAGATAATCACATAGTGAAAGGCAAGCACAAGAATCTTACCAACAGATACCAAGGCAACATGGCCTCATCAGAACCCAGTTTTCCCACCACAGCAAGTCCAAGATACCCCAACACACAAGAAAAGCAAGATTTGGATTTAAAATCACATCTTATGACACTGATAGAGGACTTCAAGAAGAACTTAAAAACCTCCCTTAAAGAAATACAGGAGAACACAGGTAAACAGCTAGAAGCACTTAAAGAGGAAACACAAAATTCTCTTAAAGAACTACAGGAAAACACAATCAAACAGGTGAAGGAAATGAGCAAAACCATTTAGGATCTAAAAATGAAAGTAGAAACAATAAAGAAATCACAAAGGGAGACAACTCTGGAGATAGAAAACCTAAGAAAGAGATCCAGAGTCATAAATGCAAGAATCACCATAAATGCAAGAGATAAAAGAGATAATCTCAGGTGCAGAAGATACCATAGAAAACATTGGACAACAGTCAAAGAAAATGCAAAATTCAAAAAGGCCCTAACCCAAAACATCCAGGAAATCCAGGACGCAATGAGAAGACTAAACCTAAGGATAATAGGTATTGAAGAGAGTGAAGATTCCCAACTTAAAGGGCCAGTAAATATCTTCAACAAAATTATAGAAGAAAACTTCCCTAACTTAAAGAAAGAGATGCCCACGAACATAAAAGAAGCCTACAGAACTCCAAATAAATTGAACCAGAAAAGATATTCCTCTTGACACATAATAATCCAAACAACAAATGCACAAAAAAAAAAAAAGAATTTTAAAAGCAGTAACAGTAAAATGTCAAGAAGCATATAAAGGTAGACCTATCAGAATTATACCTGACTTCTCACCAGAGACTATAAAAGCCAGAAATTCTGGGTAGATGTCAAGGTATACAAATTGGAAAGGAAGAAGTCAAAATATCATTATTTGGAAATGATATGATAGTATTCTTAAGTGACCCTAAAAATTCCACCAGAGAACTCCTAAACCTGATAAACAACTTCAGCAAAGTGGCTAGATATAAAATTAACTGAAACAAATCAGTGGCCTTCCTCTATTCAATGGATAAACAGGTTGAGAAAGAACTTAGGGAAACATCACCCTTCATAATAGTTACAAATAATATATAATACCTTAGTGTGATTCTAACTAAGCAAGGGAAAGATCTGTATGACAAGAACTTCGTCTCTGAAGAAAGAAATCAAAGAAGGTCTTAGATGATGAAAAGATCTCCCTTGCTCATGGATTGGCAGGATTAATATAGTAAAAATGGCCATCTTGCTGAAAGGAATCTTTATATTCAATGAAATCCCCATCAAAATTCCAACTCAATTCTTTACAGAGTTAGAAAGAGCAATTTGCAAATTCATCTGGAATATGCAAAACTAGCAGGATAGCAAAAACTATTCTCAACAATAAAAGAACTCTTGGGGAATCATCATCCCTGACCTCAAGCTGTGCTACAGAGTAGTCATGGTAAAAACTGTCTGGTATTGGTACAGTGACAGGCAGATAGATCAATGGAATAGAATTGAAGACCCAGAAATGAACCCACACACCTATAGTCACTTGATCTTTAACAAAGGTGCAAAAACCATCCAGTGGAAAAAAGACACCATTTTCAACAAATGTTGTTGGTTCAAGTGGCAGTTAGCATATAGAAGAATGCTAGAAGAATCACTGAAAAGTGGGTATTAGCCTAGTAGCTCAAATACCCAAGATATAATTCATAGACCACATGAAGATCAAGAAAAAGGAAGACCAAAGTATGGGTACTTCGATCCTGCTTAGAAGGGAGAATAAAATACTCCTGGGAGAAATACAGAGACAAAGTGTGGAGCAGAGACTGAAGGAAAGGCCATCCAGAGACTGCTCCACCTGGGGATCCATCCCATATACAGTCACCAAACCCAGACACTATTGTGAATGGTAACAAGTGCTTTCTGACAGAAGCCTGATGTAGCTGACTCCTGAGAGGCTCTAATAGAGTCTGAGACAGAGGTGGATGCTCTCAGCCAACCATTGGACTGAGCACAGGGTCCCCAATGGAGGAGCTAGAGAAAGGACCCAAGGAGCTGAAGGGGTTTGCAGCCCCATAGGAGAAACAACAATATGAACCAACCAGTACCCCCAGAGCTCAAAGGGAATAAACCACTAACCAAAGAGTACACATGGAGGGATCCATGGCTCCAGCTGCATATGTAGCAGAAGATGGCCTTGTTGGTCATCAATGGGAGAAGAGGCCCTTGGTCCTATGAAGGCTCTATGCCCCAGTATAGGGGAATGCCAGGACAGGGATGTAGAAGTGGATGGGTTCATGAGCAGGGTGAGGGGGGTGGGATAGGGTGTTTTCAGTGGGGAAACAAGGAGAGGGGATAACATTTGAAATGTAAATAAAGAAAATATTTAATAAAAAAGGAAAAATGTGATTTATAGATTTACGGAAGGGTGCAGGATGGAAATGAGTGATTCAGTCAGTGCATAGTGCATGGACATGTGCAGACATCACCGTGAGCCTCATTGCTCCGTAAAAATGATATATATTAGCAAAGAACAAAAAATAAAATTTAAAGTTCCATTTCAGATCTGTATCATAAAACATTAGATCATCCCCATGGATTGTGTACAGCTAGCAGGGCCCAGAGCCAACCACTGAGTGCCAGCATCCAGGACTTCCAACCTAGCCATGCTTCTACTGAAACCTCTTCTCTGACCTTGCATTTAACCAGCCGGGGTATATAATCCCAACTCCTCTAACTTTATTTGGTGGTTAATTTTTTTCAGAATTCTCTTTATCTACCAAAGGCAGGGCAATCACTACATTCAAAAAACGATATTATAATCAGAGTTTTCTTTTAAATGTCCTAAAATGACACAGCAAGCTTCCTTTAGTGGATAATTAAATGAAGTCCATGGGAAATAAACCACTGCCCAAGGCCACTCTCTGAAACTGAGAAAACAGAAATTCATAAAACTTTCAAGTATTAGTTTGAATGTCCTCAGCAAGGAGATGGCAGAGATCACTTCAATCAAGTGTCTTGATTTCTCAAGTTTTTGTGTACCGAGTTTTGCCATTTTATCAGTTACATAAGGGCTTGACCTCAGATTATTTTGAGCATAATCTTTAATCCTATTGGTCAGGGTATACATAACTTAGAGCCAGGGTGTGAAATTTTCTAGACTCCTAATTTCTGAGTGCTCTTTTACCACCAGTCTTCCTCCCAGGATTGTATTAATATTGGCTAGAAAGCAAATCTATGGGTATACATACTTAAGGAATATTCACATGTATATCTAACAACCACATCCAGTCCTGCATATGTTTAAACACTGATTCATTTTCCTATTTACCACCCACCTTTGAGACTTAAACTTAATAGAGATGAGGAAACCTAAATGAGATAAGGATGTTCCTAGAAGATATGCAGCATCCTTAAAGCTAAACCTACAAAACAAAACAAAACAAAACAAAACAAAACAAAACAAAAAAAACACCTCATTTGATCCACTGCATTTGGTCCAGTCTATTTCTGTTGCAATTTTCTCTACCCATATGATTTTATTTAAAGAACTGACCTCTTGCATGAGCCCCTCAAATCATTAAACATAGCCTGCTTCTTTGGTTAACAAGCTACTTAGTAGAGATGAATGTGTACTCACTTTTGCTCTTTCATGAGTGTGTTGAAATATGATTTTCCACTAGGTAGAAAGATTACTTTCTTGAAACTCACTTGAACTTCAATGTTTTGCCAGCTAAATCTAAGTCACATTGAGGGCAGACATCAAGACACAATTTCATCCATATAACCAACCTATTAACACTTTAAGAGTTTCAAACAAGTTCAATTATGAGAGAGGCAGAACAAAACATTTGTTCATCTTGACTGTCTAGAAAAAAATATAGCTTTGGTTGAATTTTAATTCAATATAAATAAGGTTTGACCAGCATCATTTAGGTTTCCTGTGTAAATAGTTCAAACATTTAAGTGTTTTTCTTTATTACACTTTTATATATATACTTATATAAACCATTAACTCATACATGTAAATACCATTATATATTATTGCATATGTAGAAACACAAGGAAATATTTTTAGTGATTCCAGATGCAAAAATCGTAATAAGTGAGTGTACAGAATTATCACGTTGTCTCACAATCACTTATTAATCATTTTTTAATGTTTCAACTGTTCGATATAGCACAAAACATTAAAAGATAGTCTATAAATATAACCACCTGCTAAGGCTATAAATATAGCAGGAAGCAAAGCCAGTTCTAGGTAGAGGGAATATGACTGAAATATGGCTGAAATATGGCTGAAATGTATAATAATTGACTAGGTAGGCCAGACTCATATTTTTTGTGATAATAATTGGTAATGGTATAAAGTGGAGAGGGGACATCCTGTGACAGAATTGTGTAAAATCATGTAGACTGTGACTCAGAATGCCAGGAAAATCCATGAGGCCAAGTATTAGGTGTGCCTGCTAATGACACTGTGACCTTACTCTCTCCATCACTGTCTTCATGTTAGAAGGCACTGGAGAAAGTACTCATTACTTCCCTCCCTCTTCCCAAGGCTTGTTCAAATATCCAAAACTTCAAGGGTAAGTTATTTTATTTTTAAGATACACTATCTGTAGCATCTAATTCTTAAGACTAAGCTGATCTGTTGATGATGTCTAGCTCTAAGCTGGATGATCTTGGTCATCTTAGTGAATTGCTCAATGCTTCCTTGACTTTACTTAAAACTCAAGATACTTTTAGAAAACTCATAGCCAATAATGTAACATCCTCAAAATTTTTCTGGTGAGTGGCAAGAATCATAGTATCAATGCTCGTGACTGATTCATCTACCTCTCTTCTTTCCAGAAATTAAAACTTAACTTAAAAATTGAAGCCATCCACGGCCTCTCAGGAACTGGATTCACCCAGGAGGAAGACAGGAACCTGTAAAAGAGAGGGTTCGAAATGCAAGAGAAATAAGGAGCCAAGACATGTAGTCTGATCAAAGTTCAAACTTTACTGAGGGAATCTTATATACACGTTTTACAGAAATGAAAGCAGATCTTTGAGGTACCATGATTTTTACACAATGTCAACACCGCAGTAAGTCTCCGGGTTCCATGGTGCCAGAATCTCAGGAACCTTCAGGCTGTGGGCATTTTCTTAGCCTGGTGGGTGGTGTCTCCTTGACTGGGACTTCAGAGAAAGATGGGAGTCGAAAAGGGCCTTTGTTTGGGAGAGCTGCTTCCAGGCGGAGGCTGGCTGTGAGTTGGAAGGCTTTACTTGGCTAATGGAAGAGGTTACAAAAAGTACTAAGATTAATAAATGCATTTTATTCTCAATTGTATAGGCAGTAAGTTAAGTATTATTCATTCAGTTAGTGATTTTTTTCTAGAATTTCTGTTCTGTCTCACATACTTGTAGAAGTAAGGCATATAACAAGAGAAGAAAATATGGCATTGCTTTGTTGAAATTAAAGTTTCAGTTGATAAAAGAAACAAATTAAATAGATAATAATGACATACATTGACAAATACTGAAGAGTTCAAAATAGTGGAAGAGGGTAGATTTTGGGTGGTAAAAGACATTGAAAGAAATGTTTTAATAGTGCAAGTATGGCTCATTGAACGAGTGACATTTGAGAAATTGAGATGGTAAAGGAATGATTTAGATATATAGGCACAGCCAGTAGCCAGTGCCAAAGTCCCAAGGTAGAAGTCAGTCAGGTGTCCTGGAATGTTAAGAAGTCTTCACGGACAGGGTAAAATGAAGGAGGGTGAATATGGACATCAGGTGATGATGTCAGAAGATGAAGGAATGGCTCAGCTGATAGGTTGCCCAAGTCTTTGAAAACCAATGAAAAATTAGAGGTCCACACACACAAAAAAAAGTCATCAAAGAGTTTGAGTGGGGAGTGATATGGTTTTACCTAAGGTTTTATAGGTATACTCTCTGACTATGTAGAAAAAATAATAGTAGATCAGGGCCAACAGAGAGAGAGTCCTACGTGAAAGATTTATCATTAGACCAAGGTACTGATCCTTTAGACCAACATATTGTACCGAGAATGACGCATTTCAATAGATTTACGGATATTTTGAAGATAGAACTGGAGAGACTACACTACTGATAGGTTTGATGAGAGATTTAATTTGAAAAGAGAAGTTAAAGATGACTCCAACATATTCTTTTACCTCTTTGATGGAAAAGCTGAGTTGCAGATAGAGAGAGATGAAGGTAAACCTCAGTCAAATAAACAGCACCATGAGTTAAAAGTCTCTTTTACCCCATGCATGGAGAACACAACAAAGCTCACTGCAGCATCATATTCCATGTATACAAGTACATGTTTCCTGTCTTGGTATTGTAGACTCTGGGACCTGAATGAAAGTTTTATTTTCTACTACCATTTAATCTTTCTCTTAGTATGCTGTATCTCTAGAATAATTGCTTGATAATGTGACTTTCTATGGGGATTGTGTTAGTTTGTTTTTCCTTTGATAAAGCACCCAGTGTAAAGAAACCTAAAGAAGAAGGTTTATTTTGGCTTACAGTTCCAGAGAGATACAGTTCACTATGTGTGGAAGACAGGGCTACAGGAAGGGAAGGCATGCTGTTTGGTGTGGGCAAAGAGCTATCTGGCCTCATTGCATTTGCAGCCAGAGATCATATTAGAGTCTGAAGGCCTGTCCTGAGTCACCTACATCCTTCAATAAGGCTCCATTTCCCAAAGCATCTACAACATTTCTGAACAGTGCTACCAAATGGGGGCCAAGTGTTGAAGCATATGAGCCTATAGGAAATATTTTACATTCAAGCCACAAGAAAGATCCAAGGTTCTTTTGAAAATGGCAAATTATAATAGAGTAAATATGACTACAGATTTTCCTTATGAGAAATCCACAAATAATCCTTCTATGTATTGGGTCTGTCCAAAATGCCTATGTGCTAAACACGTGTCTTACACTGGTGGATCCAGAAGGTGGTGGCAATCAAAATGCTAAAATGATATCTATCATATAGCTTTACCAGTCTTAGATATATACACAAAGAACTTCATGTCCTATTCTTAAGATATCTACTCATCCATGTTCATTATTTACTCTATTCACAATAGCCAAGAAATGGAAACAGCACAAAATAAATCATGAATATGAACTATATTTAGCACAATGTAATGTTATTCATCTACTAAGATAACCTCAACTATGAAATGCATAGGGAATTGGGTGGAGCTAAAAATAATTACTGAGTGGGGTGGTGGAAATTTAAGAGATGGAGCCTAGGAGTATATTTTTAAAATGTTGGGAGGATGCCCTTGTGGGGGCTCATGAGGTCATAGTGTTTTCCTCCTATGGTTCCGATCATGATCTGGGCAGCTTTGCTCTTTTGCACTCCTACTCTGGTGTATTACCTCAGTAGCAGACTCAAAGCTATGGAGCTAGAGATGCCATAGTTCTTAACACATAGCATCATTAAGAATCCTGACAAAAAGGCATATATATCTTTCCCTGAGAGCCCATGGTCTCATTTTCTTTTGTACATTATGAATATTTTATGTATTTATCTTATATATTATGTATATGTATGTATATGTATATGTATATCCATAGGCATGCGACTACTAGATTTTCCTTTAGTCCTAAACAGTTTTGCAAGTTCAGACTTTAAGAGAATTGTGCATGATTTAATTCTTGTTTGTATATTTGTCTCAAAGATTAAAAAGAAAGCAGCAAGCTTTATGTATCTTGTGATTAACAGATCAACCTCCAGCCTATTCGGTAAGGTTATGCATTCATCACTGTGTCAGATGATTAAACTAATAATGTAAACACTTTTTACAGACGCTCCTCTTTAATCTGCGCTTTTCTTTGACTGCGTGCCTTTATTTTGTAGCAGAGTGCTATTTTTGTGTCATAAAAATATTGTACCAAGTTATCAAAATTGCTTTCTGTCCAAATTCTCCGTGGAAACCAAATGTTCCTATGCTGACTGTCTGTAGTTCTGAGCTCCATTCTCTTCTTTTCCCACAGTTTTCAGTTAAAGAGGAAATAGCAGAAATTCTGGGGAAGTTTGGGAAGATCTGTTGATTTCTTTAGGCTTATATTTCTAAGAACTGGAGGCAAGAAAATTTACCTGAAGGCGTCCAAGTCTAAGGAAATGAGGTCACCTCTATATTGTGTTCATTAGTTATGTCTGCTTTTAGATGAGATTGTGTTTTCTGAGTTAATGGTGAGAGCCTGATGCAGCTGAAATAGCATCCTATCACCCTAATAATATAGTAGACAAAAGAAAATAGGTAGTTTTTAATGAGCACACTATTTATACAGATCAAGTATGAGAGAAACCAGGGGGAAATTGCTGGACACATAGAAATAAGTGGAAGGTTATACTGTCTTTCTTGAGTAGGTCCCATTTCTGGGTCTGAAACTTAACTTGCTGCATCAAGATGGATTCACCTTGGAGAAATAAGGAGTATTAACGCAAAAAGTCAGCAAATCTCTTTTTCTTAATTGCTTGGAAGTTTCTAGAAGTTCTGGAACTTACTGACTGGTTGTTCATTCTGTTTTATTGATGCTGTTGACTGCTATTGGTTACTTATGCCAGTTACAACCCCTCGTTATGAGCAGTGCTTAGGCATTGGGCCACCATAAGAAGAGTTAGTCTAGGCATACGGAAAATGAGTAGTGGTGGCCTAACTCAGGGGAGAGTGGCAGATGACACTTGACAATCTTAGAAGACATAAAAGGGAAAATGTTCTTCAAGTACATGCAACTTCATAGATTGAAGCAAATGAAGGTCGAGGGCCATGTGGCTTTAGGTTTTGGCAGTTTGTAAGCAATTTTGGAATAAATTAGACAATTATCCATAACAGAATATGAGAAAGATGGTGTTTTTCTTCTAAGGCTTACTTTCCTCCTTGTAAATATGTGAGAAATATATTACTTCAGACATACTGACATAATTAAATGAAATGATATAAATATTACTAAGTATCGGAAATCATGCGAAACCTTTACTGCATGCTCAGGAATTTTATGGACCAATATTTAATTAAGGTGATAATGTGTGGTGGTAGTTGTAGGTGGTATGTATGTGTGTATATATATATGTGTGTGTGTGTGTGTGTGTGCGTGTGTGTGTGTGTGTGTGTGTGTGTGTGTGTGTGTGTGTGTGTATCAGAGAGAGAGTGGGTAGGCAAAAAGAGAGGCCTTTTCATTGGCATTTTTATAAATACATGACTTTTCCTCCAAGTGAGCTGAAGATCCATCATAGAGAAAAATGATTTAGGATTGTTCCTGAAGAAATGCAAAGAGGAAGCTGAGGAGATGAAATCTAGCTGTTATCATCCCTAATGGGAATTTTCAGTGCAGAGCTAGACAGGAGTCATGAAAGCCAGACTCTCAACATGGAGACACTTTATTAAAATCACTGGGTCATAAGAGAGGTCCTACTCAGGTAAGGAAAGATTCTTTGAAGAATGTAAGCAAAGAGGGGGCTAGGCATGGCTGACGAATCTTCTTTCCCCAGACTTTGTTCAGGAATATAAAGGTATTTTATATTAATTAAAGGAAATGATGAATCCATCTGTATGCTCCTGGGGACAGGAAGAGAGTAACATCAGAGTAGAACAGATAACCGTGTGCAGGCAGAACCAGGAATTCTAATGCTTCACTTTCTAGAACATTGCTGCTGGTAATTGTGGTATGGGTGAGATGGAAAAGTCCCTTGTGCCCTTGATGAAGATAGATAGGTGGCAGCTTCTAAACTATGCCAATGACAAATGAAAAGGCCAGAGTACTGCAGGACTATTATTCTCTGCCACCCTGATGGAGCTCTAAGACTCTTGCTGGCAATTTCATGTCAAAGCAGAGGTAAGACTTTTTTCAGGAAGCTACCTCCATGGGAAACATACCCAGACTCTCATGGAGTTGTAGCTCCTCCCGCCTACTCTCTTGTGGTCCTGTAACTCACTGTAGTCTTTTCACAGCCCAAACTTGAAGGGAAAAAGGAAGGAAGGGAAATGTACATGGTTGAAATTACTACATAAGGTCAAACTAACATGACTGTGCTCATTTTCGATTTACTCTTTTTCTATCCAAAAATTATTATCATCTGTACAACAGAAAAATATACAGGGGACAAAGGGAAAGATGCTAGCTTCTTTGAATAGCCAGGTTGAGGTAGAAAAGGTCTGTGATCCTGTTATGATTTCTATTTCAGGGATCATCATAAAATCCATATTCTGAGAGGTCTGACCCACCCTTTTCTTTGATGAGAACATGCAAATCTCTGAGGTTAGGGAATCTGTGTGAGTAAAGGAAGTCATATCTTCCTTTGTCTCAGCTGTCCTCATTCTTGATCTAGTAATTTGAGAGCTGGAGGTAGTAGAAGAGCCTAATGATATTTCAGAAAGTAGATATAGGAAAGAGAATGTGTAGGATGAGCTGGATTGAGGAGGCTCAAGGCAGCTCACATGATAGAAGAAAAAAATGCATAGGCTTTGAAGTCACATGAATGTGACTCTTTTCTCCAGTCTGTCATCTCTTCCTGCCACCTATGTCATGGGTTAAATTGTATATTTGCAGAAGATGTTGAGATCCCAAAGCCCCAAATGTGTGATTATTTAACAATAGTATCTTTGCAGATGATGAAGCTAAGATGAGGTAATTAGGATTTATTCTGATAGAACTTGACTGTATTCTTATAAAAAAGGAAATTTGAGGGCAGAGAAGGAACAAAGCACAATGCAACCTGATGATGTGAGTTCTGATTTCTAGCACCCATGTAAAAAGCATGCTCAGTAATGAGCTCCTGTAATCTCAGCACTGAGGAGTCAGAGAGGCAAGAAGATCCTACTGCTTGCTAGCTACTCAATCTAGGCAATCAGTGAGTTCCAGCTTGAGTGAAGGACCTCATCTTAAAATAATAATGTGGACCACAGTTAGGGGAGATGCTTAATATGGAACCTGGTCTCCATGGGTACATATACACACACTCAAATGTATCCATTAACACAAATGAAATGCATGTGCACATACACACACATACTCACACACTGTGCCCATATGAACACACACACACACACACACACACACACACACACACACACACACACACACATACTGAGGAAATTTTACATAGGCTGGATAAAACTGTTACAGAATGAATTTCTGATGTTTTAACAGCCCATTTCATGGTACTTACTATAAAGCTCTAGCTAGCTGGTACAACCTCTTAACCTACTTGTCAGCAATTATTTTATGTATCTTATGGGATTACTTAAGCAACAAAACCATGATGAAATTAATACTTCAGGAGATATGGGACATGTTTCCATTGGTTGAAAAACTATTAGAAAACAAATTAAAGTACACTTGTGTAGTTGACCAGTTCATCTCTGAGCCTACTCCAAACCAAAGTGAGTGAGCTGGGTTTGATCACAAGCACCCAATTATTACAAAAGAGAAAGTATTATATAGTTCCTTGAAGAGAAAATTCCTTTTTTTTGGCACTATATCCTTTCTAAATATTTATAAATTTTACAAATGTATTTATAAATTTTATAAAATAATGTATTCAATTGTGATATTTGTACATGCATGTAGTATACTTTGATCATATTTACCCTCCATTAGCCTCTGTTATTTCTTCCTATTTTCTTGTTGAATTATTAGCAATTTAGTCTTAACTGATATGGAAAAATGTAGAATTTGTATGTGTTATTTGCGTGCCATGTGATGTTTCATTATCCAGTGCATACGTTGTCTAGTGTAAAGACAAGGTTAAGTCCACTTATCAGCACAACCATGTATCAACTCATTATAGTAAATACTTAAAAAAAGCTCTTCTAGTTCTTTGAAAGGCATAGCTGTTGATTATGTGGTGTTACTCTTCTATGCAGTAGCACACCAGAGTTTCTTGTTCCCACTAAACTGTAGAACAGACAACGGATCCTGTGATAAATCTAACTCGGTACATAGCCCACACTCAGTTACATGGAGGTAACAAGGTAATGCGGATTCCAAGTTGAAGTTGGTACTTTTATACATGTAATTTTCTATTTCTTAGATTTCTTATATAAAATCTCCTAGACATGAGAACATTAAATAACTACAGCAAGAAATAAAAATCAGGTGCTTTGCTTTTGTAAGTGATGGCTCAGCTCATGGGACATACCTTCCCTGTGAGGACTGGCAGCTCAACTAACTCCTCTACTTAAAGTCCAAAAGACCCTGCTGAAGCAGGTCAATGGCTGTCTGCCTCACCGTGGAAATAAAGATCCCTCTTGTTTTCTGTTACATCATTCTTACTTATTTGCATATGTCAGTCAATTTTATTCTAATTGTGCATCATATCTGTTTTTCATGTTACACAAATATTCTTCACTTTATATTCTAAACCATTTAAGCATATAATGATAGTTCTTAGCACATGAACCCTACAGAAAAAAAGGTATTGGGAAAGATTGGCTTGTGAGCTTGATCTGTGGGGGGTATAAAGGCACAAGTCAGAGTCACTGTGA
Organism: Mastomys coucha; assembly: GCF_008632895.1. Classification (NCBI taxonomy): domain Eukaryota; kingdom Metazoa; phylum Chordata; class Mammalia; order Rodentia; family Muridae; genus Mastomys; species Mastomys coucha. Next base: position 173,512,155 of record NW_022196905.1, on the reverse strand, counting down.
GAATTAGTGGGCATATACATCATATCTTTAAACAAAACATTATCATATGTCTGAAAATAAAGTTTTATTAATAACCATTCTCTGTGCTGGACATTGCAGCACTGAACGTGAGGCCTGGATGCAGTGAGGGGAATGGAAAGGGAAGCAGAATTTGTCTGTGTTCTCTGGGAAAACCCAATACACAATATGAAAATTGGGTATAACAGTCAGATGTCCAGGGACTGCAATCCTATTTAGAGAGCCAGGCTGTTGGGGGTATAAACAACTCTATTAGTCTATTGATAGAAAAAGCAGATGGTTTGTTTTCTTTTTTCCCCTCAACTTCTTGATGCTGTCTGCCAGAGCCATACAAAATAATGTATGTAATCATTTATTTTGAAAAGTGAGTCATTCAACTATTTTAAGGAAAGTATTCAGAAAATAATATCAAGCTGTTGTGAGCATAACAATGAGATGCTGCTTAAAAAATATTCCACGGGATTTCCCAAATCATTTTGATATAATAAAAGCAGAGAGAACATATGCTGCACTATTGATTTGGGTCTCTCTTTTGTCACTTGAGAGAATGATGAAAAATTTTTGATAGTTTCTTCATACCACAAATCATGCACTTTCTCAGTGCATATCCTGAGTCATTGCCATCCCAAATATATCTTTTAATGTTGGATATAATAGCCAGGCCAATGAGTCCATAATTTTATGACTAATAAAGATAATAACTTTTAAAGAAAAAGAGTTCAAATATAGAGATGAATATCAGAACTTGGTAATAGCAATACATGCCTACAATCAAAAGCTATTGTGAACTTGTCTAGCACAGTTACTGGTCTCTGTCATGCCCTCTGGCTTCAGTGCACCTTAAGACTTACTTTATACTTAGTGATTTCATATTCCCCCACAGCATTTTCAAGAGAAATGGCATTAAACTTATGCATGTTTGTTTGTGGTGTTTCAAATGCTAAGAGAATATACTAAAATGTTAGAAGATGCTTGGGACTGTCTCCTAATTGTTTCCTTTCCTTACAGTTGAGATTAAGAGAAGGTTAAGTAGGGTGCCACTCTTTTTACTGTCTCTGTCTCTCTGTCTGTGTCTCTTTCTGTCTCTCTGTATCTTTTTGTCTCTCTCTGCCTCCCTCTATTTCATTATCTCCCTCTCTCCCTTTCTCCCTCTTTCCCTTCTCCCCTCCCCCTCCCCTTCCACCCCCACCCTTTCCCATTCCTCCATCTATAAGGACAAATAGAAACAGATTTGGCACATTATGCCACACACCGTGCATTATAGACACACATAATGGTGCAATTTTCCTAAATAAAATTTAAAAGGTATTTCAATGTATTTCTCTTGTTTTGTTTTCCCTATGATTCTGGTGTCATTTAGATGAACATCATAGGAGAACACCTGGGAGCTCCTTCTTTCTTCAAGGCACATTATTCATATTAAGAAAAGTACATCAATTTCTGGTAGTATGCACTGGAGGTTCTTTTTACTTATTTAGTCTGTGTGACTACCACCCAGATCACAATGCAAAGAATGCCATAGCTCTAGGTCTTCCCTGGTGTCTCTCACAAGAAAGAAAACCTTCTGTAAAAGGTGAACTGTCTTGACTTTTATTTATTTTGAGCATATATGATCTTCAAGAAATTGTTTGCTTTGTTCTTCTTTATCTGCCTGTGTTTTAAATTTTTCTCTATGCTCTTTTGTGGATCAGCATTTTTATTAATATTTTGTATTAAATTATGCAAGTGAATGATGTTATTATTTGCTCTCATGTTGTTGATTCAGGTACATAATAACACTAGTCTGGGGCCATTGTAAATAAAGCTTCTAGGAACATTATTGTATATATCTTTAGATGGGCAAGTCTTCTTATTCTTTTGGGGTCTATACTGGGAAGTGGAATTGCTAAAGGTCAACATGTACCTTAACTTTGCTTGATATTGCTGGGCTGTGTCATAAGTGGTTGGTCACACGTATGTTGGCAGTGAATGAGAATTACAGATGCTCTATATCTTGGTATTAGTATAATTAGGGATTTTCCTTTAGACTTTCTTTTCCTGGTTTGAAATGGCAACTGTATCATAAGCTTGTTCCCCTGTGTGCCTGTTTTTTCCTGTGTATGTTCCTGTAGTCCACCTCCTATTTATATTCGACATCAATTCCTCCCACTGTCTTGTAATGTGTTTGACATAGTCTTGGTTGTTATATATCATGCTCAGTTTATATACATTTTTGAGTCAATTTGATAAACTCCTCTTTAGATGGCTTAGAAAAGTTCTAGACAAAGAACTATGGACAATTAAGGAATGTGGAGGGTAGGAGAAATTGTGCTCCCTGGGGAGGAACACCCTTGTTGGCTATCCAATAGCAAGTGGTCAGCCCTAAAATCAACAAACAGTAAATCAGCTGAGAAGGTTGTAGGTCCTTATTCATCTATATGTAACAACTAAAGGAAAGCAAAGCATGATTGAGAAGGAAAGGCATTGGAGGGCCTATGGAGAGGGATGGAGGCAGGAAAGGCATTGGAGGACCTATGGAGAGGGATGGAGGCAGGAAAGGCATTGGAGGGCCTATGGAGAGGGATGGAGGGAGGAAAGGCATTGGAGGACCTATGGAGAGGGATGGAGGGAGGAAAGGCATTGGAGGGCCTATGGAGAGGGATGGAGGGAGGAAAGGGCAGGAGAAGTTATGCAATTGTATTTTAATTTTAAAAACAACTCAGGATTTTGCATAATATTTTTATAAAACCTGTATATAAGTTTGATAGAAGCCAATATTTAAAGACAATATTGAGTTCCATAATCTGTAAGTTTAAAAAGCCATGTTTTTAATCTTAATTCTCTTAGTAACTATTCTAATTTTGATGTAGAGAATTTAATATAGTTTACCTAATTTTCCCTAGATATTTGATGTTTTCTTTTAATTAATTTTTTTACTTTACTCTATTATATAAGATATAAATTATTTTTATATATTGCAATAGCTACCAACTTTGGTAAGTTTATTTAATCATTACAAGTTCTTTTGTGTTTTCTATGGCCACGTGGTATGCAAACATTGATAGTCTTACTTTTCTCCCTTGTAAATTTTCCTTCTTTGCATTTTGCACTGGCAAATACTTTCAGGGTTATGCTGGACAGCCTTCTCTTATTCCCAACATCAGGAGCTTCATTTATCATTTATTATACTTTTCTTAATTTGCTAGTAAAAACATATTTCATATTTGGTAAGTTCATAACAGTGTGTTTGGACTATTTCAACTGTAAAGTATTTTTCCTGACTACGTATAATACATAGCTCACTAAATACATAAATATTCCTTAAATTTTAAAGATGCTCAACTTTAGGTTGAGCAAGTTTTATTGTTGGGTTATTTTTGTTTTTCATTTCTACTGAGCTCTTAGAAACTCAGATCCTCCAGGGATTAAGAAATTGGTTATGAAGAAGAAGGGATCCTCAGGAATGGATAAAAGATAGAAACAGAGGTGAGAACAATCAAAATATAGTATACACATAAATGTAAATGCCATAATGGAAACTACTGCATATAATTAGTATATTTTATTATTTAATAGTAGTATATCATTTTATTAATATAACTACTGTTAATAATTAATAACAGTTTACAAATATGAAAAGAGTAAAGTCTTTTATTTTATGTATTTGGGTGTTTTGCCTGCATCTATGTCTTTGCGTCACATGCTTGCCTGGTGCACAGGGAGGCCAGAAGAGAATGTCAGATTTCCTGAAACTGAACTACAGATAGTGTGAAGCACTACGTGCTGGGAATTGAACCAGGGCCCTCTAGAAGAGCAACGACTGCTCTTGACTCCTGAGCCATCTCTCCATACCCAAGTATTGCATTTCACTTAGAATACTAGAAAATATTTGTTGGAGAGGTAAAGTTTATAAACTCCTATAATATTTTGTATGTGTACATTTACTTGGACTTAACATATACAGCTTGAAGTAATAAGCTAATTGTACATAAATATTTTCTTCTTTATATTTAGAGCCTAATACAAAAGACATAAAGGATCTATCTAAATTTATTTGAATTTCTTGAGGCAACTAGTATAATGGTTTGCTTCAATAGATGTAAGTTGATTGCTTGAGAGAAAACAAGTCTATTATCATCCGTGAAATTGTGTTATGTGTTAAAACTCCCACTTAAACAGCACTATATTTTACTATATGGTGTTGCTATACACAGAATAAATATGTCCATGTTTTTCTGAAAAGCTGTGATTACAAAAGTTCTATCAGCCATGCACTAATGTTCAACCAGGTGTATGGAAACGTTTTAAACCAGCGAGACACTTGGAGACTCTCCAAGTCTCAAAGAAAAATCTGCCCATCTCAATACTAGCCCAGATTAATACTTGACCATGTGTACTTTTGAACTTTAAATATGAAGCAGAACAGATTGATACCATTTTGCTAATTATTTGGCACAGAGAAAATAATGATAACTCTTAGAAAGTCTTTTCTCTATCCTTTCTATTCTGCTTTCCTATGTCTGTAATTAATCTAATTGCTTGTTTCTTCTAATTAGCAGTGGTGACTTGAAGGGTTTGGGGTTGGAAGTGATTAGATTTATTCTATTTCTGTAGACTTAACCCTGAGCATTTTTTTTTTTACTGTAAGTGAAAGCTTTAGTGTTTTGATATTATATGAAACCCTAAATAAAACCTTTATAAATATACTTTTGATCACATATTGATGGTATAGTTGATGAATATTATTGTGACTGCCTAGAGATAAAACCTATGGATGTTATGTATGACATTTATGGCTTCTATGAAAAAATACATTTCTCACATGAATTTGGGGGTGGAAATTAGGTAAAAAGAGTGTATTTTACTTGACCCATTGCTTAATTTGGAGACTATTCAAAATCATCTTGTTTTGAGTTTGTTTAAAATTCAATAATTAAAATTATTCGGTCAATGAGATGACTCAGTGGGTAAAAGATGCTTGCCACTAAAGTTAATGACCTAAGCTTGATTTCAGAACTCATTTGTTTTATGCGTTCACAGGCATGCCATCACATACACATACACACACAGGCAGAGAGAGAGACAGAGAGACAGAGAGAGAGACAGAGAGACAGAGAGAGATAGAGTAGAGACAGGCAGAGAGAGAGAGAGAGAGAGAGAGAGAGAGAGAGAGAGAGAGAGA
>NW_022196905.1:173461901-173506966 GCF_008632895.1 Mastomys coucha | reverse complement strand
GAGAGAGAGAGAGAGAGAGAGAGAGAATTAAATACATAGCCCTGATTTAGCCAGCCTGCCAATCACATTAACCGGCTCTTTATGTGAAGCTCCAACTCAGATGATTTATTGAATAAGACATATATGCAGATAAATCTACAAAGCAGAGACTTTGATGTTTAAAAATAAACCTACTGTTGGAGCTCCCTTAGGTTCTCTAAAGTATATTCATATTATAATACACACAAGTTATGCTAAAATGAATGCAGTCTAACAGCAGCAAAAAGGGAGCTGTTCGGGATAAACAGAACGCTGTTTCTTTATCTAAAAATTTATTGACAGAGCATGTGACTGCCATCCATTTGATAGACTTGTATCATCAGCATGTTATCCTATATAATATCTGCATATAGATCAGAACAATTTTGTCACTGACCCAATATAATAATTTCATATATGAAATGGATGAATCTAGAGTCTAGAGTAGCTCAATGTTTTGTGTGAATTCACTCAGGCACTGGACCCCAGAGTCGATGCTAAATGTTATTACCACTATAATTTAACAATAAAGAGATTTAACAGAATCTCAGCCAGAGCATGCATGGGAGCATAGCTTTAATAATTTGTTTCAGTGCAGCCTCTTGGATTATCTTATTACACTTGTACCATCTCTTTTGCACTGTACGGAGACAGAGCATATGCATATACATATTTTCAATGTTGGAAAGTCATTTATAGTCACATTTATCAAGGGGCTTAGATGCCCTACTGAGCCTCAAATCCGGGAGTCACTAGAACATACTTTGGAACATTTTAAGCAATTTCAGTTTTATAATCAAATTTTATGCATGATATTGATATTTACCTTCAAAATCCTTTAGGATTCCCGGTTTTCTTGATCAAGTAATTAATGGTGTGGCTAATGCATAAGAGTGCAGGGATACCATAAGACATGGAGTTTCCCAGCTTTTATTTAAAATTCAGAAAGCACAGATTCCAAAACAACAACAATAGAGAAAAAAGGGAAGAGAACTTGATTTATAGTGCAGTAAGGAAAACCCTGGAATTTGCAAGGAAGGAAGCAAGCAAATTTGCTAACAGCTGTACTGGAACATGATGGACGGCCCCTGCTGTTGCTGGCATTGCGTTTTGCTCTGTGCGCAGCTGTAGGGCAAAGCATCCCCAGATTTCCACTCAAACCAATAGTGGCAGTTTAAATGTTGAAGCAAGCTCACTGGTGACCAGCTGCTGGGATTTCAAACCCAGATCCGTCCCAGTCCTTCCTGATGCTTAGGAGCAAGGGTGGGGACATTAAATCAGTGTCCTGACCCAGCGGGTGCCATTGACTCTGAGATTACAGAAGTCCCTGGAGAGGATGCTTTTAATCAGAGGAGCAAAGCCCAGAACCCTCTAAGGAAAATTCTGGAGGTGAGATTGGTAGGCTTCACTTAACTGGGGTAAAATCAGAGACTCTGAAAGCAAGAGAATTGCTGCAGAATAGTATTAACCTTTCTCTAGAAGACATGAGTTCCAAGGGTGTGACCTTGTAGCCATCACCCATCTGATAGCAGCATGCCCTCCTGCTTGGACTAGGATACTGCTCATGGATTTGCATCTAAGACCTAGAAGGAACAACTAAGAAGACACAGAACAGGGCACTCATCCTAAGCTGCCAACAGTTACACTAATGGCTGCTTCCATGGGCCACTTACATATTTCTAGGTGTGATACTCAGCCTCACTCACCCTGTTATGAGCAGTTTCTTAAGCCCTTTTTTTATTTCATTCTGTGACCATGTCTAACACAGTAATTTCATTCTGTGTTACATGTACTTCTATAACAGGGAAAAAATTGGCTTTATATATACCCCTCCCCACTCACCTCCATGCAACATTATAAGAACAGCATTGATATCTTAAAGGGAATGAATGGAAAGTTCCAGAGTGATCAATTTAGTGCAAGAAGTAGTTAGAAATGAGTGAAGCCTTGGAATTGCAATTTTACATTTTTTAAGTGGCAGCTCCAGGGTTGGGGTGGGGGAACCCTGTGGCATGCAAAGAGGTTTGGAAAAGGAGGTAATGCTGCACATTATGTTGTTGTAATATCCTCTGGCACAGAGTTATCAAGTGTGGAACGAATGCTCCATAAAGCCTTGTGCATTCTGGAAGGTGGTTAGGAAACTGCCTTGGAAGGCAATATTAAATTAAGATTACCTCAAGCTGGATTTTTTCATATTTACCAAGTACCGTAATTAATTGGCATCGCTGACTCCTGTGAGACCCAAAAAGGATGGCAATAACAATCTCAAATTCTGAAATAAAAAATGAATTGAAAATCTGAACAGAGAGCCAGTTATGTAAGAAAACCTTCAAGTGCATATTTTCTCCTACTGAGCAAAGGGTACTTTTTCAGAGTTTCATAGAAATTGGAAATAAAAGTATCCAAACACTGGAGAAAAAATGAAGAAGAAGAAACAGATTAATTCGGTTCATAAACTAACTTTATGTCATTTAGAAAGAATAGTGAAAGTTTTTATTCTGGCTATAATATATCTGCATACATGTTTGTGTTTACATATTTATATGTATTATATGTGTTTATATATTTATATGTATTTATATATTATACACATATATGTGTGTATATATGCTTATTTGTGTGTGTGTGTATGTGTGTGCAGATGTAAAAATTTGTATATAGTTAGCTCTCTGTATTGTATCCATGAGTTTCATAGCCATGCAGTGAAAATCTACAAGTTGGAAATATTTATAAAAATAATCAAAATTCTATCTGAATACACATGAGTTTTCCTCATTATTATTCCCTAAACTACTGTGTAAGGGTTCCTTATATAACATTTATATTGGTTGGATATTATGAGTGATCTAGAGAAATATTTAAGTATATAGGATACTTTTATAGGTATTTATGTTATATATTGTATAACTCATGCAAATTCTTCTGCCATTTTATAGAAGGTGAGCAAGTGTCACTGGATTTTGGTCTCTCCAGATAGATTCTAGAGCATTGGCTACTGAAGGATGACTGTAGTTAGGCACACAAATAAGAATTCTAAAAAGGAAGGCACATCCATGGTTCTTCTCTAGGAAGAGAAAGCTGGATATTAAAGATGTAAAATACTTTTTACTTAGTATTTCTATGCTGAATTTAAGAGACTTTCTTTGAATGTTTAAAAATATGGGGAATAGGTACCAATTAAAATAAAATGAATTCCCATTTCTTTTATAAAGAATTAAATCACTAGAATGAGATTTGTATATATTTTTCTAAGATATGTATTTCACTGTAATTTGTTTTCTTTTTATGAAATCTACATTCAGTTCATTTTACAGAGCTCTTGGTTTTTCAAAGGCTAAACATTAAACATATAGTGAAGATAATTTGGAGGAAATATGATAGCTAAATGATAACTAGAGTTGAATTCATAATTTATTTATCAACATTTTAAGGATTGATATTCTTATCCACTTAAATTGCTAAGAAAATTTTGCATTAGAAAAGAGAACAAGTTTATTAAGTATATTAAAATTGCTACTTTCAATGGGGATATTTAATATCAATGACCTTGCTAAGTAAATGGCTAAGTAAATGAGGAAAAGCATTTCAATAAATGAATTTTACTGGAACAAAATAATTATGCATCAGCATTTATAATTTCAAAATATCAACCTGGGAATAATTTCAACAATGGAAAATGACATTTGAAAATAATTGTAGTCATTGCAGCAAGATTTCATTGGCACAACACTTGGAAGAAATCACTTCTGAGTTATTCTATAAAAGTCCATTGTTTTCATATTTTGATTAAAGGAAGCAATTCACTCTTTGTATACTTCATTTTGCTCTAATACATTTGTCTTTGTTCTTCTGACATCCCTTGTTATGTCTTGATCAGAGATAACTTAAATGTTGTACATAATTCTACTTTTTCCTACTGATAAAACTGTGAGTTATAAACATTCAGCCATAAAGTAAACATTCTGTCATCATTGAATTATTCTGACATATATGAAGAATTCCAAAGTAGGTGTTTGTTTTAAAAGACTCCTGACTTACTGATATAAAATACTTAATAGCCGAATACAACTCTTGAGGGTAATTATGTTTAAGTATATAAATGCTTAAAATTTCATATATAGAAAATTATCATACAATATACTAAGATTTATATTATTTTTAAATTAGTGTATACTCATTGAAGCCTAATGTATTTTCTTTTAAAGTTAGCTACACAAAACACTTTATATTCAGTTTAACTGTTAATCTGTTTCCCTTCTTAATTCTACTGAAAATCCTTAATGATTGCTTTTTGCTTTAGAGGCTTTTATAACTATCATTAATTATTAGAGCATTTACTGCTTGAATAATGACTATACACACCCAGGGATACATTTCAAAATGTAATAACGCGCAAGAGAAAGTATTCATTGATTAGATTTTTCATGATCTGTATCAGTGGTTCTCAGCCTTTGGGTCATGACCCCTTTGGTGAGGGGGTCACATTTCAGATATCCTACATATCAGATACTTATATTATTATTTATAACAGTGGCAGAATTCCAGTTATGATGCTGCAATGAAATAATTTTTTGGTTGGGGGGGTCACTACAACATGAAGACCTGTATTAGATAACACAGTGTTCGGAAGGTTGAGATACTACGGCTCTACACACATGTGAGCACTTAAAGTTTAGCAGTAAATTTCCAGTGGCTGCCTCGTTTATATTCCTGATGTTAAGCTGTTGAGTTGAGAGATAGGGACTTATATCTTCATCAGGTAACTGATCGAGCATGTGAGTGTCAGGAGGAACTCCAGTGTAGGCTATCAACGAACTCAAAGTTAAAACATGGGGTTTGAGAAGCTCAGCATACTCCGTAGACAAAGCAGGAATAAGGTCACTGAGATCCACTTTGGATCATAATAAATAATAAATAAAATTGCCCTTGGAGTGAGGAAAAGAATCACATGAAAAATGCAGTGAGGATCCTTCCTTTTGAAAAAGCACAATTCTAGTCAGTAATATATTTTTAAATAAAACAAAAGCTTTCCCACCCCCACAGCACAGTTAACCTGCTAGCACAGATACAGGTGTTCTCTGGACAACCGATCTTTGCCAGGCCTTCTAGCAGAACGACACTCTAAATGCTAGATTAAGACTATTTTGGAATTTCCTGTATTGTTTCCTAACTGACAGCAGCCATTATATTGGGATGGATCTGGTGAGTCTAAGGCAAAGGCTCAACCTCTGTGTTAGGAACACTTTGTAACATTGCCAGCATGACAGCTTCCTTCCAATCACCCAGCTCTGTGTCCTGGGCAGGAGCTTCTCAGACCATAGGGCTCATCACCCCAGATCCATGCCTCTGTCCACAGATGATTAGATGGTCTTCCCCAAGTCCTCAACTTTTGTGAGTAACATTGAGGGCTCCTCCAAAGATGATAAAGACTGCGGTTGCATAGTGTCTCCAGACTGATTTTAGAGTAGATGCTTGCCTCTGCAGCTCATTGCTCGTGAGGTGATAGGTCTTACCTGCACTATGTGTAGATGGCCCCCCTTCCCCACACTGCTGATATATCCCTTTCTCTTTGCATAGCTAGGCTTCTACAGAGGGCAAGGCAGTCTCTGGAATTGCTGTGGTAGGTAGGGTTTCCTTTATAACTAGCTAGCAAATGTCTTCATATTTAATTGCGCAAACCAGGTTTGTATTTACTTTACTGAACTCTGCCCTATGCAGAATTATGTGCACACATTATAAGAACTTACACTCTGGTGGTAGCTCTATCATAACTTAGGTTTTTATGTTCTTTAGCCCATTTTATTTCTGGTTTCTAATGGGATTCAGATGAAATGAAAATGTCCATCAAGTATTTACATATACCAAATAAATTGATTGTCCCCACATAGTTTCTAATTATGAAAACAGGAGCCTACATTTTGAGATTCTGATTCAGTGTGAGCTTTAGCAAGAAGAGATATTTAGGAACTCACATGGGCTGTGGGAGAGTTTGGTGGTTGTGAGAGCAGGCAGGCCTGCAGTATGGATCTGCATCCTGCCAGGGGCTGATGGGAAGGAGACTAGCCCCACCTGTTGTTCAAATTCATTTTACTTGCATGTAAGAAGAACCTTCTGTCTGGAAGCTTTGCTCAGTGTAGGCATTTCTTCAGTTCAGGGCCACATTAAAAATAAGCTGGGTCTTCTAACCAAGCATTTAAGGGTGAGAAATATCCCAAGTAGAATTTTGCATTGCCTTGAATACTGACCAAGGAGCCAGAGTGGAATGAGTAGTTTGGAAAGCACTGCCAAGTTCTAAGAAGTTTACTTCTTTTTGTGTTAAAATTACTGCTCTGAAAGCTAAACATTATGCCTAGTGTTTTGTTTTGTGTTTTTCATTAATCTTTCATTCTCTTCTCAGGCTTTACTTATGAGATACTATCTAATTTATGCATCAGTAGTTTTATTTGTAGAATCATAAGAAATAACTCATAGAAATGACCCCACCCCCCCCCCAAAAAAAAGGAAACTAGGATATTTGCTGACATCATTCTAAAGATGCTTATCCTGCTTTGTTTCTCTTAGTTTGGGGTTGTTATTTTGGCCTTATTCTCAAATAGCCTAAATAATGAATTTTACTTAACTTTGTGGGTTTAATAGATGGAAGCAATAAAGAATTCACTGGGGCTGGCTAACTATCTCAGCCCCTCAGATGCTTCAGCATGGACCACTGTCAAGGAACTGAAAAGCAAAGAGGCAAATATATGGTTTTTTTAATTGGGTTTTCTTTTTTAGTACAATTCTTATAGAAACTGTACGTGGTTTCTAGTTTTCTAGAATTTGCTGTAGAATGCTGAGGTACATGAGCAAAGTGGAACCTTGTCCAAAAGTACATATTTTAGAAATTTATCTAATTCAACAATCATTATTAAGCACCTACCCTGGCCCAGGCTTCTTGAAAAGAATCCATCCTCTAGACTTAAAAAATAGACTATTTCTAGTCACTATTATAGCCCAGGGTCTAACTACTTGGTGAGAAACAGAGTCCAGAATTGAATAACAGATTTTATTTATTTAAGAAGAAAAACATTTAAAAACAAACAAACAACCTTTTTAGGTTTTATAACATTAATAATTCTAAGAGCCATGCTGAGGTATTCAAGATTGCCTTAGACATTTTAGATTCATTGTTATTTATTACTTTAAGTGGGCAGTCATTTTACATGATTTAAGTAACTTACAAAGTTTAACATTATTTACATATTTTAAGTTTTCATAAATAGCTTATCAATTAATGGGTTAATTGTTTCTGGTGCTTTAGATCACCTCATTTTGTTTTAAAAATATAAGTATTGTCAACTGATAATTCTGTAAAGCCTGATTTCAGAGCAGTTGAAGTAGAGAGTTGGCTATATACAAAATGCATAATCAATCCTTCTATTATTAGTGTGTGATAAAATTTAGAATTTAGACTTAAGCACCAAGAGGTTTGCTTAGAAGCGATGGTTAAACATTAAAAGTGCCAGTGTTTAGGAATGATGTCCTTTATTTAGGAACTACTTAGACATAGATGAGTAGACACAGACAGTCTGAGAATTTTTTTCCTGGGGAAAAGACAGGAACTTTAAAATTGAATTCCATTTTGGATGGTGCTTTTATTATTCTTGTACACAGATGAATGATGTTTCTTTGAAACTCCTGGTATCATTGGACAATGCATATACATCATCTCAGATTAACTTGAGAAAATACTTTTATAATGAATCAAAGTCAGTTGTTTAGGAAGTTGTTTTATAGTTTGTGATAGTTTAACAGGAAAAAGTACTAGGTAAAAGTTTGTTACAGCTAAAGTTGATACATAAAGGCTCAAAGATTGGATACTTTGTATCTCTTTAGTCACCTTTCTTTACCCAGACAACCAATAAGCAGTAAACAGTAAGGTTGTTTTTTTTTAAGGTTGACATTTTTCATTCCCACATTTATTATGGTATATTCTTAATCAAAACTCTTTAGTGAAGCTATGCTTTACGTGACATGGAGAAAATAATATTGAAATTGGAAAAAAAACATGCTTGAATTAGGTTCTGTTGGAGTTCTATAGAGTCAACAATAGCAAATACAGTGAGAAAAAGTAGAATTGGCAATATAGCAGAAGGTGGAAGCCATTTCTCACATCCCTCACCACCCACCCCCTCAAACATCCTCTGAAGATACTGAGGCTTGGCTTGAGAAAACTTGGATTGTGACTAGGAATTCCAGCAGAAGCACTTCAGGTAACTTAGAGCTTTCCCAGCTGCCAAGCTCCCAGGAAGATCTTGCTTCTAATCAGGAAGGTGTTAAAGACCCCCTTTTTTTCTCCCTGTGTCTCCTGCCTTAGTCTGAAACACAGAGACTATTGCAAAGCGTTCACAATGGAGAGGACAGAGAACACACACCACTTTCTCATTGGAGAACTGAGGAGATGAGTTGGAGGCAATGAAACCACCTAGAGTATTGCAGAGAATGAGGACCTCAGAAGGCTACAAAGAAGAGAGTCTGTTCTCATCTCTAAATTGTGTATGAATATATTTGATCCTAGATAGCTTTTAGAAGACTTTGACAAATAAACTTTGACATGTCACCACTTGGTGACACCACATGTCACCAAGGCAAGGGAGTAGCAACACATACTGGGTGACATCCAGGATATAGTAATTGCACTGAAGGACTTTAAGAGTGGAAATAAAACAAGCAGCACTGACTAAACAGGATACTAATCACAACAAATCCTTGGACATGTAGGCTGCACTTCCCTGCACTAGTTCTCTGAGTAAAAGCCAACATTCAGCATCAAACTTAAAAGGGACTAAAGATCTCATCACATAAATCATAAAATGAGCATGGCGCAATCCAGATTGCCCAGGAAAACAAGAACTATAAAAGTTTCAACTTGTAATTCAATTCTGAATGACAGATTTTGGCATCCTGTGACTGATTATAGGCATCTGTTAAAAGTGACCCCAATGAGTAAAGGCAATTATTTTAGATGAATTAAGCAAAAGAGAAAGTCACAATGACATCACCAAAAGATACGAAGATATTTAACCATATTTCAAAACACAAGTAAAATCACTAAAATTAAAAGTAAATTGGTTGAAGAATATAGCATGAAGTTGGCTAAGAATTAGTGAATTTAAAGATAAATGAAATGAGTAGAAGTAATTCTACATGAAAGAGAAAGACACGATGTCAAAATAATGGATACAGATTTCATTACTATGGGATGAGAGGAAAATTTGCCAGTCATATCTTTGGTAACCCATGAAATAGAAAGAGTGCTATAGAATATGAGTATACAATAGTCCTGCTTGAGTTTGAAGGGCTAATAACTGAGAACTTCCCAAATCAGATAGGTCTGGATATTCAATAAGCTCCTGGAACTTTGAACAAAATAAAAAAAAAAAGGAAAAGAATCGAGACTCAGAAACAATTAATGGTAGAAAACTAAAAAGGAGTAAAGAGCTTTTGAGAACAGCAGAGATGGTGCATTATAACAAGAGAAAAGCTCCTAAATAATAGAAGATATCAGAGGCCTCATGGGCCACGAAGAGATGGAGCAGTGTAATTTCCTAGAGAACTAGAATTGTCAAGGAAAGTATTATAACCAACTCAAGCCTCCTTCAATGAATAAATATATTCTTTGATTAAAAACAAAACACTGACCTATCTTCTTTAAAAATTGCTGAAAAATATTCTTTTGATATAAAGAAATAAAATAAAGGACAAGGTGTTAGTAAGAATAACAGAAATGATAACTAAAATTAGAGCTACCTGGATGTATAAACTAAGTACTATTTTTCTGAACTGATTTAAAACAGCAATGAGAAATTATGACATTTATCTGATACAGTTTCATGAGTATGTAGATTTAAATCTCAAGTCACCTGTAATGTCATGGAGGGCTGGGAGTGGACATATATAGTATTGGATAATATTTTTTATGCTCCGTATGCAGTAATTCTAAACTATTGGAGATATGAAGCATGGATGTTGCACCCATTGGAACAGCTAACAAATTTACTTGATACATACACAAAGGAAAAAGCCAGAAACAGAAATGATAGGTTTTAATCAAGTACTAAAAAAAAGATGTAGCAGCCCAAACTAGTTTTTTAATATAGGAAAGGAATAGCCATTTAGACACATGTGAAGTGATGTGTCTAAATGATGGTATCTTTGCCTATTTTTAAAACAAAATCTTATTTATTTATTTATTATTGTGTGTGTTTGTCATGTGTATCTGTGTATGTATGGGGGCAAACGTGTGGAGTGACATGGGATGGGTGTGGAGGTCAGACTTGTAGGAGTCAGTTCTTTTCTTCTACCATGTGGGTCCTAGGGATCAAACTTAGGTTGTCAAGCTTGGCTGCAAGCGCCTTTACCTGCTGAGCCATCTCACTGTTCCCTGCTAACTTGTTCATTTAGTTATTGCTTTCTTGCTAAATTGTCTGAGATCCTGATATATTTTGGACATTAACCCCTTCCCAGACTTTGAAGACATTGTGTCTCCTAGGATAGTCGTAACATCTAGATATGGTTTTAGAGAAGCTAAAGAGGAAGGCTCGAAAGAACATTCTGTGCCTCGGTCACAAATTCCTGTTTCCTTCAGGATCCGGCTGTTCTTTTCCAGGTCAATATTTAAAGAACTCAAAGCTCAGCAAGCCTCTTCTGTCAGATGAGAGGCAGCTACTTTCCCTGCTAATGATCTGAATTTAACACTGGATCACTTAGGGCCAGATTCATTTGCAAAATATTTGCTCAGCTTTAATGCTGCAAAAGCCTCTCCAGAAGCCAGGAAACCCTGAGAAATGGATTATTCATGCGACCAAAAAGCTTGGTTGTCAGACATGGCCTGTTTTTAAGCCTTCCCTAAGCATTACTATTCTGAACTCATGAAAAATTTGTGACATAGATTAGGCATGTTCCATGCAGTTGTGATTACACTCCAGTCATCTGGGTGTTAGATTCTGGTCTTTGCTGTGGGAGTTCAGAGCTCTGGTATAGGCAGATAGTGAGATCTCAAACTTCTGGCTTTTTTTTTCTTACTAATCTCCTGGTAACTTTCAGATGAGCTATCCTGGATTTGACCAGCTTCAGCTTATGCATCAGCTTGAGGAAAAAAAAAATAACTTCTTCTTACTACCAGTAAGATGTGAATTTGGATCACAGGAGATAATAGCAAGTATGTGGTCATTGGTTTATGCTAATATTTTGAGTATACATTTTTTTGTCATTTTTTTCAAAGGAAAAGGGGTAGCTATAGGATATCAGAGACAAAAGCCAAGAGCAAGACTCTACCGTGTGACCTTGGGTTCTTGAGGCTTTGAAAGAAAGTGGAAAGTCAACATTTGTAACCCGAAGTGGGGAATTTTGGAGATTGGGTGTTGCTGCAGGCCCTCTGATCAGCTTGCACCCAACTCCAAATTTCTTGTACTTGGCTCAGACTCTCCAGTGCTATGGGATAGTTAATACAGAAGGAGATGTGTTGGAGTCCAAGATGTACTGGGCATGGAATTAAAGAATCACCTCATTGATGATGAAGAGAGCTACCCTCCATGTAAATTATACAGGAAGAAAGACCTATGTGTTATTAAAATGTGGGTAACAAAGATCTCCTTATCTTCAAACAGAATAATTTCTACACTGCCGTTTACTATACAAGCTAAATGAGGTGACTGGCATAAAGAAGTTAGAACGCAGTAGATTATAAGGTAAAGTGGCTTGTAATGCCATCAATAAAACAGAATACTATTTAGGAGCAAAATTAAAAGGCAGCAGGTTAGTCAATATCTGTTTTCACCAAAGAGACAAGATGAACAAATAAAACATGCTTTCTCTTCATTCTAGCTAATAATAATGGTTAAGAAGTTGCTGGGGGGGGGGGCAATGTGATAAGATCAGCCTTTCAATGAGTTAGGGTTTTATTTTCCTTGGAAGCCCTGCTGCAAAGTGTCTGTCAAGTCTGAAATTTTACTCATTCCTTTTCATTATAGAAAATTGCCAAATAGTTATTTGAAAATCACAGGCAGAAAGAATGGCCATTTCAGACAGACAAGAGAGGAAGCCCAAATTGATTAGCAAGTTTTCCTTCAAAGAGTGTCCTGAAAATGCCTGGCATCGCTCAATGCCCACACACCCTCCACATATACAGGCAAGTGCTCTTTCCATTGAGAAAACTGTGCAGAACTCAGAGTCTTAATCCTATTCATTGTTCCTCAGCCCAGATACAAGGCCAAAATTGTCTGGCACTTGCGGGTCAGAAAATTTAAGAGTAATACACACACACACACACACACACACACACACACACACACACACACTCACTCACTCACACCTTCATATAGGTTCTTAAGCAGTGAAAACATCTGAGAAGAGTAGAGTAGAAATTGCTGAACTCTATCTTGACATCTTGGCTGATGTATTGGCCTCTTGGTAGGCGGAGGAAGCAGGAAACAGCAGAAAGGATAGAAAGACATATCAAGAACATGCAGAAGGCCCTGAGCTGTTGAGTTTATATATATATATATATATATGTGTGTGTGTGTGTGTGTGTGTGTGTGTGTGTGTATACACATATATATGCTATTATATATGTATATATGTTTATATACATACTATTATATATGTATGTATATCTATAATACATACTATTATATATACATACATATATATGTTTATATATACTATTATATATATGTATATATAATTATACATTATATATACTATTATTTATTTATATATAATAGTATATATAAACATATATACATATATATACTATAAATACATATAATAGTATAAAATAAGTAAACCTTTTTTTAAAAAAGAAGATATAGGGACTTAGTTGGAACACTTTATGTCATGGTAGGACATAAAGAAATGAGGAGGTAATATGGTCTTCAGAGTATTACATGAGTTGATAATGATAAAAAATGGAGGCCTAGAAAGGGCATCTGACTCAAACACTGTGTCAGCATGAGAAGAGATGAGATTCATCGGAGAATTATGTCTAAGCAGAATCAAGGCATGTTATCAAAGACAGCTGGGGAAAAACACAGGCTAATGTATGCAAGATCTGTCAAGGAGAAAGAGAATGGGTGTTCAGTATTGAAGAATAGTTCATGTTCCAGAGCCACAGGATTTGAGAGAAGAAATGATGGCATGCTTGTCAGTGAGTTATCTCTGCTTTTGTTGTTGTTGCTGTTGGTTGGTTTGTTTTGTTTGTTTGTTTATCTTTTTTGTGAGACAGGGTTTCTCCGGGCAGCCATGGCGGACCTGGAACTCACTTTGTAGACCAGGGTGGCTTTGAATGCAGAGACCTGCCTGGCTCTGTCTCCCAAGTGCTGGGATTACAGGTGTATGCTAACAGACTGACTCAAGTTATCTCGGTTTTATCACCTGGTATTTAATTTGGACTTGATCCTTAGGACATAGGATTCTAAGTGAAAGAAATATGCTTGTGTATGTAATGGGGATCTTGAACAGGGGAGACAACTTAGGGGAGTAGGAGTCTCTGGACTCTACCTTGGCATCTTGAGGGCAATTTGTTTGCTTCTGTGCTCAGTGAGGCATGTTAACTCGCAAGATGAAAAATCCTAAATTACAGTCAGCTTGTCATCATTTTAAATATTAAGTTCCATCTCAGCCCAATGGGTAACCTACTCACTGCAGACATCCCTGGAGCTCTGGAGTTCTCCATTTATGTTTATATTTAGTGAGAGGAGGATTCAAGTACTGCTTGTGCTACTGCCTTGATCCCCACATTAGGTCTGGCTGTTGATGTCTAGCTTCTGATGTCTTTCTACCACACATGGAGGTGAACCCAGAACAAACTTTTCTTGAGAGAAAAAAAACCCACATTTTTTTTTATGAAAGCAATGAGAACAATAGAAGCCTAAGAACTGATAAATACCAATCAGTTTGGGAAGCCATTTACCTGCAAAGGTTATGGGTTACCTGTAGGTTGTCCTTGGTAAGAAGGTGTAGTACAGCGCTCCATGTCCATATTTGACAGTAAGATTTGAGAGGGGGATGTCTGCTTCACTTTTTAAATTCACATTAAATGTGTGAATTATAAATTAATAAAATGAAATTTCTAGTAAATTTAACATGAAAAGTCCCAGGAACTCTGGGGCGAGTGTCATAGCCCTGGGACACTAAGTTGCTCCCCTGTGTGTAACGGGTGTGGTGCTAGAACTGAACTGAGCAACCAGGATATTGGGGGGGGGTAAGAGTTTGGGAATTAAGTCTCTTTTCATCAGTTAAGTTGCTGGGTGGCCTCTGGTGTGACGTGTTTAGTTATTAAACATGTCAGCTAATACCACAGAGAGACCTCATGTGTTAAAAGTGACAGACATAGCAAGGGTCAAAGATTAAAGGTGAATCACTAAGGGCTTTTTACTGCAGCTCTGTTGTTATAACCGTGTCTAGTAGGTTAGATACATGAGCAAAAAGAAATATGAGGCATCCTGGTGAGCAGAGACTCTTTTAGGCTGCTTGGGAACTGTTTTCCTAGAGAGCTAAATAATCTGTATGTAGTCTGATGTTCCAGTAATTTTATATCATTTGTACAAAGATGCAATTATTCATCATTAAATCATTTAACTACTTAAAAACATAAACATATACATGTGTACTACATTATACATACACATATATGTATACATGTTTTATATATATATATTTTATTTATAAGTATATACATAATGGCAGGAAAGATATAGTTTAGTGGTTAAGAGCACTCTGTGTAGACAGGATCTAACAGTTCAGTTCCCAGAATCTACACATACACAGAAACATACATAATAAAAATAACTAAACCTTAAAGGTTTATATTTTTAAATAATAATCACTCAAAGGGCTTCATTATGGCATTTCCATATAATCATATAATATATTTAAATCACTTTTACCCTCTTTGTTACACTTTGCCCTTTTGTAGACATTAATGTTATAGCAGAAATTTATCATGTCGGACAAAAACATTTTTAGAGTCAATAATTACAGAACCATCTAAATTTCTGCTAATAAACACATAAGTAGTTAAGGATATGCCTGGCTCAGAATGTAATTTAGTACAAAAGCTCAGAGACTATGTTTCCCATAGTGTAGCAGTAGCTGTCACAACTGCCTCAGGAGATTCCCACAGATGGAGAAAGGGATGGAATATGTAGCTCCTGGAGAAAGAGGAACTTCAAAAAAGGCAGTTAATTAGTGCTTTATTAATATGCTATGAATTCATATTCTGTGATCTTCTTTATTGGCATTTGGGTGAGTGAGCTCTTAAATTTATTTTCTTTCAAATTATCAAATAAGAATTGTACATTTTATGAACACAGTCATATGTACATATGTACATAATACACACCATTCTGAATGTATGCTGATCATAATAATTACAACACCATCTTCTAACATTTCTTCTTAATTGTCTTCTTTGATTGTTTCATACGTGTATACAGTGTCTTCTTAGTCCATCTCTTCCCACGTGTTTTTTTCCTTGTTTTGATCAATCCCCTCCCTGTCACTACCAGTCACCCTTCCAAGACTCATGGCTTCTGGTTTTGTTTTGGGACACATTTATTTTAGTCAGGGTCACCTGTGTCACCATTGGATTGGAAGTATCCACTGGAGTCTTACAGGGTTACAATTAGGTACACAAGTGCCATGAATCTATAACTAGCAATCTGTAAGCTAGGTCCTCCTGGGCCTGATTGTTGATGAGTCTATTCTTATGGAGGCCCATTGCGTGCATCCACAGCTACTATAAAGCTACAGTTGCAATGGCTGTGTTTTGCTCAGAAAATGACATTATACAGCCCTTCTCCCTACATTGTGGCTTTGGCATGCTTTCCACCTCTCCACTCTGATGTTTCCTGTACCTTACAGGGGTACAGTGAAAATGTCTGGATTGAAACTGAGTACTGTTCTTCTCATTGCTGATGTATTCTCAATGGCTCCTGCAGCTATGAGTCTCTGTAGTTCACTGGCAAGAGACTTCTCTGATTAAAACTGAGAGTGGCATGAATATAAATAGAGATATTTGATGCTGCATCAATTTGCTAAATAATAGTACTCTATTCAGTTATGTTCTCGTTCCTGTGGTCTTTTCTACCATGGGGTTCTAACCAGATTTATAGTGCCAGGCAGATTCTTTTAGGGGAGGAAATCACAACTATTCTCTCTTCTCCTTCTCCCATTCTAGTTTCTCTATCTCCTTTTACAGCCCAGTATTTCCTACTTTATTTTTTGCCTTTCTTTTTTCTTATATTTTATACATGAGAGAAAACATACAGTTTTACCTCACCTGATGACCTCCGGTTGTATCCATTATTCTATAACTGCATTCTTCTTTGAGACTGAAACTCATACCATATTCATGCCTACTTCACATGTAGATCACATTTTAGTAGTGTGTTATTCTCATACAATGATATTCACCTAATTTTGTTAGCTATTTTTATCACAAAACTAAAATAGACTTATCACTCAAGAGTACACAATGAGTATTAAAGCACCAATATAAAAAGGCCATGTGTCATACAATACTAGACCACTGAATATGACCATACTTCCTGTACATTCTTCTGGCTATTTCCAAACATGTTCTTCTATTACTGAAAAAGGAGCTGATAGAACAGTCCTTTATACACACGACAACATTGAATGTAAATCATGGTGTATACAAAACAGACTGAGGAAATTAGATATATGTACATTATAAAAATCCATATTCAGTAGTCTAGTGAAATACCATACCATGTGAATTCAAGAGCATTATGTGACAGTTCTTTGAGGCTATGTGTCAGCATATTTGTTTCTGCATCCCTAAAGACATCAGCTAAAACTTGCAGGATTAAATGTACAAGAAGTATCCAAAGGGATGTAGTTGTGTTCTGCAGCTATCAGTACAAGCTTTAAGCTCTATGGATTTGTAAATGCCTGTCTTAGTAATATTTTAAAACATTTAGATGATGTGGAAAGCTCTAGAAAAATCTAAAAGCTCTGTTTTGCTTTGTTCTTTACCTATTGTTTATAGTGTTAAGCCTGTTGCTATCTCACAAGTCAATACCACATTTCAGCAACTATGAACACTCTGGCACCTGGAGATGTTTGCATCGCCTGAAGTTCCCTTGTGTTTTAACTATAATCTATGTCTTGGGTAGATGGAATTCAAGTAACTCCTCACTCAAATTTGCCAATTTCCTTTGCAATGAAAATGACTCCCCCGCCCCCAAAGCCCCAGCTCCCATGCTATGAACCAGCTGGCTGAAAAGTTGTTTTTCTTCAAACATTCTTGAACTCAAACACAAACTTGATAAGAGTTTACCATTGTCCCACCCTTCCATGATAGTTTTGAGAGATATTATTTACTCCCCTGTGTGTATGTGTGTCACATTTGAAGTCCATTATATTGCCACATTAATTTCAATATCAAATGTGCTAATTGGAAGGATTTTGTTTACCACTGGTAAGTTCTACTCAGAGTTAAGGCATCTGCCTTTAAATATAGTGGACTTCTTTTAAGCTTAAGAGACTTCTCCATGCTTATGGGACTTGGCTGCACCCTGCCTCCATGTCATTTCTGTAAATGTAGTTCCACTGAAAAGGTAGTTACTGTTTTACAGATAACAACTAGGCCAAATATTGCTCAGATGACAAATATAGAAGAGACTAAAGTTGCTATAACCACATTTGGCACATTATGTAATCTGGGTCTATTATTTTTCTCTCTCTGCAACCTGTCACAAAGCCTATGGGAAGGCAAACTATATGTTTTGACACATTTTCTTGGTTTGAATGGCTAGCTGCACATTCACTTGCTGCCTAAAATATATTTTCCTTATATCTTTTAACTCTCAGAGACAGAAAGGCTTGCCTGGCTCTGGATGTCCAAATAAAGTCTGCATGATGGTATTTTTCTTGGTGACATTCATTATGGTCATAATCCCTTAGGACCGCAGGCTGAAAATTGTGCTTGTGTTAGCAGACTAGGTAGACACGTGGATTCCTCTTTCAGAATCAGATTCATATTAGTAAAGTCTCACATATTATATTTACTATTGACAAGAATGTTGTTTTTAAATATTTCAATGAAAATTAAAACTGTTAAATAAGCTGTCTATTCAAGTCAAAAACCCTTCACAGAATTCTCTCCCTACAGACAAATACCATGGGAATCCAAGTGATAATGAGGTCACTGAAATATCCATTCATAACAGTAAATGCATACATATAATGAGAATATACTAGGGTTGGCCTCACAAATGTATTCTCTCCCCATTGATGACTGATATCTAGCAGTTACCAACTTTTCAGAAATTTGGTAGAAAATAAGGATTCACTGCAGTGGAAATAAGATGATATAAATTCTGTTTGCCTGCTAAGCTGGTTTTAATGTCTGTCCTCTGTAAAGCTGACCTATTGAAAGCCTTTAGTCCCAGGGTCAAACTGGAAGGGGCTCTTCGCTTTCCTTTTTCTTTGCTTTCTTGACTAACTCCTCAAAATGGGGTGCAATACAGTCCACTGGGCTTTTTTTCTAGTGAACTCTTTGTCCATCTAATCTCAATCCTGAAGCCCCAATACTCTGTCTCTATATTGCTTATTTGTATATTTACACATTTTCAAATCAAATATATTTATGTAATGGGTCTAAAGAACATTTGTTTAATCAAATTATTTGTCTGTTATATATAATTTGTATAGTTATACTAATTTATATCCTTAAGTTATTCCCATGCAGCCCCTTGGCACCAACACCATCATTTCTTGTCTGTGTTTCCTTACAATGGCTTAAGTTGCCTCATGAAATTCAGAGTGAATTAATAATGTTGAGACCTCTCAAGATAGTTTGCATGAAAAAGAAAATAGGTATTGTTTTGAACAATAGAAGTCCTCCAAAGTTAAAAAACAGACTCTCCTGGTACAGAGGAAGTAGAGAAATGGTATGAAGAATGGAAGTATTACTCAGCATTTATTAATGAACCATTACCATTTTCTTTGGAATATTTCATGAATAGCTCTAGGATTTACCACCATGTTTACCTGGATAACTAGAGATATACACATAAATTCTGGGTCCCTATGAACAGAAGTGTCAGGGTTGGACCAGTGAAATGACTCTGCAGGCACATGCTGTTAAGCCTGATTACCTAAGAAGATAACCGAGCCCTGAGGGTTAAGTTGTCCTCTGACTTTTACATGGCATATATGCCATCTTCCACCACACACATATACACAAAGTAAATAAATAAATGGAATGCATTAAAATAAATTTTTAGAAAAAGGATCCCATACTTGACAATAAAGATGCAAATGATCAGAACAATCACATTCAATTTTCAATTCATGAGCAACAATGATCAATTCCTTTTAAAACCAATGTGCTGATCATCTATAAATTGTATGAATAAATCTCTTTTTAGAGAAAATATATGGAGTTCAATAATACTGAATAAGAAAATCCTACACAATTGGTTATTTGCAGCCCCGTTGACAATTAAATGCCACCATTTCTTTATCTTGTGTTGAATATGGTCCTGGGGAAGGACTGGATATTTTATCTTGAGTCATGCATGCTTGAACTTCACAAAGGTTCAAAGGTTTCTACATGGCCTAGAACAGTAAACATTTGTCCTAAAGCCATCCTTCAGCTCCCATCTTGGTGTGTGATTTAATTGCCACCTCATTAACATGGGCCACTGGGTATGAATTTGTCCAAACAAAATACATCAAGAGGACTGACTACAATGTTCCTGGTTAGGAATTTTTTTTTTAAACCAGTGATGTTCCCCTCCCCCACCACCCCAAGTTCTTAAACCTTTAACTTGAAGAGCCTAGCTGGATAAACATGCCCTGTCCTTGAGGTCACCAGGTTAAGGATCAGTTCAATCCTTTTGAACTTTTCACTCTTTCTGAATAAATATAATCTAAGTACTTGTCAGGTTCTAAAGCTGAAAATCTACAAAGATAAAGGACCTGATTGAATAGCAAAGTAAGCAAATATCTTGAAGTCTCCTTGCGTTTCTGGGCTCATTGCCCCTCCTTTCCTTGAGTGGCACATTGCTCATCCTTATTGAACCCTGTATTTATTCCTCTCAGGGCTTTGTGAATTCAAGAAAACCAAAAATGCATATAGGCAAGGATTGTAATACCTTGATTATTTAATTACTTTTGTTAAACTTTATAGGGAAAGTGGAAGAAAAACTAAAAAGTATAACTCAGTAGATTTTTAATTATATATATGATTATAGTAACTAATGTAATGTTTGTATATGGAACCTATGTAATAAATAAGCATTTGCTTTATATCAAGGCTGGTACAGTTAGTATGTTTCACAAGAAAGTATTTAATAATCACTACTGTACTGCATTATATAGACATTTTATATACACATACATTTTTAAAACAAAGTATGGCATAGCAATGTACACATTAAATCACAGTTAAATGCTACCAATGGGAAGCAAGAGTCCTCATGTCTCCCAGGTCCTTTCTCATTGGCTCAAAGTAGCTTTCAATGTTAATCATTCAAGTTTACATCGGTTGTTATTTTAGATAATCTAGTGGAGGAGTGAGTAATCTCTTGGCCCCAGATTCTGACAGTTCACTGTGTAATGTGAAAGTCAGGAATGCTTCTATTACCTTAAACTATCTGGTTATCTATCTAATAGTCTCCTATGAATGGGCTATAAGCTTTAATGTTTTCCTTATTATAGTAAGCTACAACTTTAAGCTTTTCCCTACTCTAGTAATCTGTAACAATGTCTGGTTCCTGTGGGATGACAGCAGGATATTAGAATGATATAGTTTCTCCAGAGTTTTCTCCCTTCATATTTGTTTTTTTGTCAACCACCCTTTCCCCATTTTAGATTATTGAGACTTGTGCTCTGTGCTAAAATTACAGCACCATCCTTACGCAAAGTTTAATTTTAAAATTAGAGCAACAAACAGTATTTATATTTTCATGACCATACAAATATCATTTAATATTATGTCAATGTATATATTATTCACATATATGTATATAGTATTCATATTTGTATAATCTATATATAGAGAGACATAGATAGGTATAGATGAATAGATGGTATAAAGACATGCATATACCAATGAGTGTTTTAAGGCATCAGTGAAAAGAGTCCTTGAATTCATGTTCAGATTGGTAACATTTAGGTAATACTTAAGAATAAACAGAATTTCTTATATTTTATCCATATATCCATATAAATTAATTGTACATATGTATTATTAATTTCTGATAATTTCTCCAAGTGTGTTTAGAGCAATGCATCCCTCTCTTTATACTACCCCCAGGGTGGCCCCCTTTCCATAACCACCTAACTTTGTGGCTCAACTGTTCTGAAGCCCATATAGTCCAGTTGCTGTTGACTATAGATCTTTGGATGTGTCTCCACCCACTAGAGCATGGTCAACCTAGCAGAAGCTACACCTTTAAGACAAAACTAACTTACTCCTAGCAGCTATCAGTTACCAGTAGCTCCTCAGCTAGTGTTAGGACATCATAGCCACCCCTCCCATCCCTGCAGGGATTCTGTCTGGCTTGAGCTTGCATAGGTCTTGTTCTTGCTGCTATAAACTCTATGAGTTCTTATATGCTACCATCCTCTCATGGTCTCATTGGTGTCATCTACCATCTCTGGATATTAACAACTTTTCTACCTTCTCTTCCAAAATGATCCCTGAGCTTTGGGAGGAGTGGGTAGTTGATATATATATATATACATATATGTATATGTATATATATAATGTATCATATTATGTATATATATGTATATAATAGACATATATATCCATTTGTGGTTGAATATTTTGAATTCTCTTAGGCTCTGCACCTTCAGCAGTTGTGGGTCTCTACATTAATAACAATCTATTGCAGGAATAAACTTCTCTGATGAGAGTTGAGAGATATACTAGTTTGTGAACTTAACAAATAATTAGAGTTCATTTTAGTACTTTGTACCATCAGCATAGTAGTAGTAGTAGCAGTAGCAGTAGCAGTAGCAGTAGTAGTAGTAGTGGTAGTGATGGTAGTAGTAGTAGCAGTAGTAGTAGTAGTAGCAGTAGCAGTAGCAGTAGCAGTAGCAGTAGCAGTAGTAGTGGTAGTGATGGTGGTAGTAGTAGTAGTAGTAGTAGTAGTAGTTGTAGTAGTGGTAGTGGTGGTAGTAGTAGTAGTAGTAGTAGTCTCTTCTCTAGAGCTGTGACCTATCTAGTCTCAGATTCATGGGTCAATAACAATGCCAAGTGTGGCTTTCATCTTGTAGATGTTCCTTAAACAGTCAGAAGGTGGTTAGTTACCTCATCTACAACAGTGAGCATATTTGCCAGACCAGCCACTATTGTAGCTCACAGGGTTCCCAGCTGGGTGGACAGATGCCTCCTTTTCTCCTCTGGTTCCACAGACAGCACCTTCCAGCACTGTGCAAACTAGCCAGTAGAGATGAAGGTCGCAGCTTAATACTAGCTTCCTTTCTCTATGTTCTCTGACTCGAGTATGTGGTGTCTTCAATAGGGTCTTACCAATAATCCTGTAATGCTAATGTGTGTGTATGTGTGTGTGTGTGTGTTTTCTGTGTCAAATCCATCTATTCTGCCCTCTCTCACCCTAATAAAAAATCCCTCACCAAAGTCTTCCTTTTCCTTTTTCACAGATACTGTTTCTAGGTTTGTGACATAACTGAAACCCTTGGTTTAGATTTATTCTTCTTCATGGTTAAATATTATGCTTTATATCTCCCTACTTCTTACTTTATTTTCTCATTTTATTATAGCATATCATAAAAGGACTTCCAAAGAAAAGGTATATGAAAGGTACATTTTTTTATTCTTATTTTCTCTCATAGCTATACAATATCACAATTGGGCATAAACTTTTGTTTTTAATAGTATTATTTTCACACTTTTGACACTCTATCTCATTGTTTCTCTGTGGTGTTTATAAAGGAGAGTTACTGAGAATGTAATCCGGAGTATCTTTTTTGTCTATTTGGGTTTTTTGTAGTTGTTGTTGTTGTTGTTGTTGTTGTTTCTTAGTTGATATTTTCTTTATTTATATTTCAAATGTTCTTGATTCCCCACCCCCAGAAATTCCCTATCCCATCCCCCCTCCTTCTGCTTCTATAAGGGTGGTTCCCCACCTACCCACCCACTCCTACCTCCCCACCCTCACAGTATAGACTAGATAAGAACTCTGCCACCTAGCTCATCCTTCGATAGCTGAGAAGTCAGACAGCAACTGAAACTTGGTTCTCCCTTTTCTCTCTAAAACACTTTTATAATCATATCATTCTGTCACATTTTAAGTGTTTCCAGTGATAGATTGGATTTCTTTGAACTTAAGTACTCAGTGAGACTCTGTGGGTTAATGTATTCTTTTGCTTAAAGGTGATTCTGTTTTGTTATTTCTGTAAGAGCCAGAGGTGTTAGATGACTCCACAAAACAGTGTCTTCCAGACAATGCAGGACTGATGCACATATAAACTCACAGGGACTGTGATGGCACACATAATATTTGCACAAGTTCAAACCATACACATCTTAGGGAACATAGACTCAAAGTCCCACCCCTAATCTAGAAGCTCTTTGCATTTGATCCTGATATAAATAGAAAATTTGGTTTTCTCAAATGGAGAGTCACTGGCAGCAACCACAGTCCAGTACATGTCTCATGTGCAGGAATAATTGCCTAACACAAATTGTATACCATGGAAAGAGAGACAGAGACAGAGACACAGACAGAGACAGGCAGAAAAAGAAAGAGAGAGAAACACAGAAAGAGACATACAGAGAATATGTGTGTATGCATGTATGCTTTTTGTTTTTACTTTTTGTTTTATTCTATTATTTTGATTTTTGTTTTTGAGGGGGTTTAAAGATTAAGAGAGAGGGAGAGGGAGAGGGAGAGAGAGGGGAAAGTAATTAGGAAACTAGGGAGACTGAAGAGTTGGGGCAAGGGAAAGATTATGATCAAATATATATTATGAAAAAAATTAATAAACATTTAAAATCTTTTTTATTTCTTCATTTCTGGGGCTCCTACTGCCATTAAAGCTAGCCAGTCAGTCATTCTGACTTGTAATATGTTACACTGCATTTCAGCCTGTATTTGTCAATCCTTTTGTGGCATCTCTGCTCTTTCTGCTGACTCATTGATTATAATAACCTCCACTTAATTTTCAAAGACTCTTTGCTTCCTATATCTTTTTAATAAAATTCTTGTTTTTTTTTTTTTTTTTTTTTTTTTTTTTGAAGCAGTACTTTTTCAAGTTTGTTAGATCAGGATTTTTTTATAATTCTTTCCCTACATGCTTCTTAAATTAGCAGTGTGTCCAGCTTGCCCACCTTAGTACCCTTCCACAATGTTCCAAAGTCTTCTAGCATATTTCTCCTGCTTGACTGCCTGCTTGTGTCCTTCCTTTGATCTTAAAAGGTAGTTTATCCTTTAAGTCTGTGATGAATGGAGATTCCTGAGGCTAGAGGAAACACAGGGAAAGGTAACCCAAGATCACATTAAGGTGAAGCGTGATTTCCTAGGGGTGGGTGCTATGATTTGCATATAGTTTCATGTGGCTTCCCAGGCTCATGATTAAAAGTTTGAGCCCCAGTGAATCTTGGAAGACTATGGGATTGTTAAAAGGGAGGTTGTAGGTCATTGTGGGTACTGCTTCTTAATCGTTATGCAATTACTCTTTCCTGACATACCATTTATTGTATTTATTATATGCAAGTAGCACATTTAAATTGGAATTTATGTAGTATATGAACATTTAATAGAATCTCTGATAGGAGAAGAGGCAAATTACACTCTTTAACTACAATAATTGTTGTCTAAAGCATCATTAAATCTATATAAATCGATGAGTGAATTTTCAATTTCTTGACCATTTTGGGAACTAATCTTCCAGCAGGTTCTTGGGTTTGTTTGTATGATTTAAAATTCCTCTCTACATAATACTCAACTATTTTTTTTAATTCTAACTGTATTGGCTCTGAGTATGTCAAAACGTCACATCTTGGAATTCTTTTGATATACCTCTTTCTTCATATGTCAGTAGTATGCACATTTGCTTCTGAACATTCTTTAGGTGCAGATTATTTCCCAGACACTGAAGATTTCTGGCAGTTCCAGGCTTACTTGTCTTCTCTTGAAATCTCTGAAAATACATGTCCTAGTTTGTCATATATAGTGTTGGACACCATGTGCCCTTTCATGGGTGACATCTTATAATAAGCAGTGTAAGTGAGCATGAATTATAGCAGACTTAAGGTTTCCGGTCATTTGCTGTTTGCTGATATACTTTTTCTCCCTTGTCAGAACTGGGAAAGCTAACTATTAGTGCATTTCATATTGATAAATGCACACAGCCAAGCGAGGCTTAAAGGAAGGGCATAGAAAAGAGCTGCTGGCCAGGCGAGCTCTTTCAAAGTGCTTCGCTTTAGAAAAGGTTACAGAACCTGCCCCTGTTGCTGGGTTAAAAACACAAGACTCATTTTATGGCATGCCACTTGGAAATGTAAATCAAAAAGTATCAAACCAAAATTATCAAGAAATTATCAAAAAGTATCAAACCAAAATAATAAAGAAAAAAGGCAGGTAGAGAATACATAAGAGAGAACAAGTCTCAGAAAATGTTCTTACATGACAGACATATACAAGTACCTTAGGAACATGATACTGTGCAAGCCCCTTGGCCAGGTAATGGACACAAAGAGTCCCCCAGTTCACATGCTTTTGAAATTTGTCAGTTGGAAGAAGAGCATGGTATTGTAGACCGTTGAAACTCTGTTTTGTTCAGTGACCTTTTAATACAGAAGAGTTCTTTCAGAGGAATTTCAGATTCACTCATGTATGTGCCACAGAACTCGCCTGCCAGGCAGTGTCATGTTACAACCAACCTTTATTAATGGGCAACAGTGCTTAACCATGGGAAGAAAGGGGCTTTAGAGTCTTTCTCAGACATTTCAGAAAGAGGTCTTGCCAGATTTCTTTTACCGACTAAGTATGGAGGGCAAAGCATTGTGAATAATATTAAGAAACAATTGTATAAACAGACTTGATGCAAAACTCATCGAAATACGACATCTTTTACAAAACAGAGAACAAATCTAATTCATGTAGACAAATAAAACCCCCTGGATTGTCAAAGCAACCTGAGTAGAAGAAACCATGTTATTCTACCTGAGTAGAATACCTGACTTCAAGTCACACCACAGGTTCATGGTAACAAGAACAGCATGGTCCTGACACAAAAGAGACACATGGATCAATAGAATAGAATAGAATAGAATAGAATAGAATAGAATAGAATAGAATAGAATAGAATAGAATAGAGTAGAGTAGAGTAGAGTAGAGTAGAGTAGAGTAGAGTAGAGTAGAGTAGAGTAGGGTAGGGTAGGATACTCAGAATTAAATTCATATAACTATACCACTTGATTGATTTATTTATTTTTGCAATGATGACAAAAACATATTGACAAAATGAAAACCTCAGGTAGCAAGATGGCTCAGGGAGTGAAGATTCTTTCTGCACAAGCCCAATAACTTGAGTTGGATTCCTCAAACTTTCAAAAGTGGAAAGACAAAATCTACTAAACAAAGTTTTCCTCTGACTTCCATACAAACACAGTGGTACCCATGCCACGCAGACTTTATCTCTCTGTCTCTGTCCACTGATTTTACAAACATCCTTATATGCTATTCTGGATCAATTAAAGCTTGACTCTGGCCTCCTTCTTACCATTAATTTCCTTTTCAGAGCACTTCCTCTGTGACCATCCCAAACCTCATCTCATTCATTGTCTCTTACTTATCAGAGTTTTTCTGGCATCCCCCTTTATACCACTGCTCATGCAAAGTGATTGTTCTGACTGGTTCACTCCTTTCAGCCTGGAACCATCAATTCCCCCTGTCACCTCCCCCTGTCAATTAAAAATGT
The DNA here is from genome assembly GCF_008632895.1 of Mastomys coucha. NCBI lineage: Eukaryota > Metazoa > Chordata > Mammalia > Rodentia > Muridae > Mastomys > Mastomys coucha. Next base: position 173,479,981 of record NW_022196905.1, on the reverse strand, counting down.
TAAGTGAACACATTACTGTACGAAGTGCAACCTATATTTGCCATCTAGAATTGGTACAAAATATCAGTTCCTTGACAGTTGATAATAAGAGTCTTTGTGTATGGAGATTGTCTTTGAGCCCTATTGAGCTAACTGCAAGCCATGCTTATAGCTCTGTTCTACACTGCTCTCCTGTTAAAAACAAAACAGACAAACAAAAAAAGCATTGTGTTTTATATGTGCTTCTCACAATAACTGACACAGTAGAGTGAACACTGGAGTGTACAGTTTTAAGCCACTTAAGTTCATAGTGTACCATAAAATATTTTCTCTGTGAATTTTGACTTATTTTCCTCTAAAATGGGAAGTCTGTCAGATCCAACTTTAGGACCCTCTGGTTCCATGGTATATGTTTAAATGCATACTCTGTTGGAAGATGCAAAAGGCAGGAGAGGCTCCAGTATTGAGTCATAGGGAAAACTAAGTTTGGCTGTAGATAGGCAAAGGATCAGAAGGCTATTAGCACCATGTTAGACGCAGGAAATCTGGATGAACAGAGTTTTCTGACAATGAAAACCCCGTGTCCTTTGAGGTGGTATTTAGCACAAAAAAATGGGGAACAAATAGTCATGTCACTACAAAACCATATGTAACTCACAAAGGATGAAGCAATCCTTATAGGTTTCAAAAAATATCCCCAGTAAGTATATATATATATATATATATATATATACATATATATATATATATATATATGTTATATATGTGTGTGTGTGTGTGTGTGTGTGTGTATACAGGTATATATACACATATATGTGTATGTATATATACATATGTATATGTGTATACACACACACACACACACACACACACACACACACATATATATATATATATATATATATATATATATATACAATTGTTCCTTAAATACTAGAAGTGTAGGAGTTTTTTAATAACTGGCTTTGCTTCCATCTGTCTTGATATATTGTAAAGGAGGAAAATGATAAAAAGTAAACAATACTTTCTAATGCATATCAACCACTCAGGGGCTAACATTTAGTGTTGGCTCACGCCTAGCCCAGTTTTATAATTTGGATGAAGAAACACTATCAGTATTCTTCTCAAAGATATATCAAAATTTCCGAAGCTGTTATGCTTCCCATGGAATTTTTAATATATATATTTTAAATTTCACTGCAATTAATTAAAAATAGAGAAGATTTTTACTGTTGCATTGTAGAAAGCTCCCAAAGTAGGAAATTTATGGTGTGTGCTTTAATTTAGTTTCAGGGATCATAATGTTCACCGGAACAAAGTTGAAATGAGTTTTTAAACATAAAAGCAGGGGCTTTGAAATGTGCAGTACCCTATATGAGGGGCTTATATGCATTCACATTTGGTATATTTGTGTTTAGAAAACTGTAATAGGTATTTTAGATGCTCTGTGTGTGTGTGTGTGTGTGTGTGTGTGTATCTACACTTCTGATGGGACTTCAACAGGTTATAGTTTATATTTAAGTTATTTGCATCTTCTCCTATCCGATGTGGGGTACTCAGAAAATGAGAGTGTGCTGTTGATTTGAAGGGCCTTGTTTTATGTCCTATCTCACTCTGTCTCCTTTGTGTCTATTTGTATGGCTCAGTTTCCTCACTGGAGAAACAGAGATGAGTAATAATTGTAATATGATACTGCCTTTTTTATTTGTTTCAAGGAAAGCAAAGGATGAAAATTCCTTAATTTTTAGAAATTAAATAAGCAAAATGACTTATTTAATTAAATAAGTATAACTTTGTTCTTATTCACTGAAAAGAAAACGTACATCTTTTTCTTGGGTTGAAATATGCTCAAATTCCTTCAGCTTGCTAGTAATACATGGTGCTCATGACAGAGCAACTAAACATATTAGAAATATCAAAACAACATATTATGAATGCCATTGGGAAAGGCAGAAGTTGGGATTCTATAAAGACAAATGAATGCTGTGGGCAGAGTATCAATTTAAACGTGAGACTGAATGATTATTCCATAAGGTGGTCTGTCTTAGTAGGTCCTGGTCTCTGGAATCTGCAGTTGCTATAATCGGTCTCTGATCCAATATCACATATGGTATTTTTCCAGTTAAGATGGATTAATAGATCTTACCCTAACAAAATTATTTCTATGATTCAATCCTGATATATTTGAAGGATTGGTCATTTACATCCTAGCTTATAAGATTAGCGGACTGGTTTTCAATCTGATAATTTGTTATCCCTGAGGACTGTCTTGAGTTCAGCCATCTCCTTGGTTAAAGCACAATAAAGGAATGAGATAGGTAAACAATAAACTTGGCGAATAAGAATAGGATCTATGTGATTCAGGTTTTAAACACTCCACGCATGTATACTTTTTCACCAGCTTATAAGATTGCAACTGTTTTCTTACCGAGCAGCATAAGTTCAAGGTAACCTCTCATAGCTGAGACATGGAGTGTTGGTTCTAGGATGCTTCCTAGGAGTAGCAGCTTGATTAATCTTCTATGTTTCTTGTTCTTTATGCCAGTGAGTTAACCACTACTTAGAAAATGAGGAAGGTGCATCAAAAATACTTGTGACCTCTTCCCCTGACTTTGAATTCCAAGGAATAAAATTAGAGCATATTTTACTGAGCTGATGTGGGTGCATGTGTGTGTTCTCTTCTATAGATCATCTCTCTGCAAAAGATAACATCATAGATAAATTCTGCCAGTCTTATGACTTTATAGTCTATGACTTTTCCAACAACTCACTTTATATTAACCATGGAAGCCATGTATCAATGGAATCTGTAGGAGTCAGTCTATGGCTCAGTTTTATGAACTAAAGAGTAGAGATGGCACTTATTTCCCTAAGTTGTGACAAATATGCTTGTTTCTTACTTCAATTTTGGAATATTATCCCTAAATGGTAGTCCTTTTATTTTCTTACTACTAGAATGTATATGCTTCTAAAAGATAAATTCAACTAATTCTTTAAATTTAGTTCAAAGAGGAGGGAGAGGAGAAAGGGAGACAGGATCAGGTATTAGGTGTGGGAAGATACAGGTGAGATGTACAGAGGGTCATAAAATAGAAGAGAAGTGTGTATCAGTGGGGGATGGGGATCTAGGGGTAGCCACCAGAAAGTCCCAGATGCCAGGAAAGTAAGAGACTCCCAGGACCCAACAAAAATGACATTAGCTGAAATGTGCAAAAAAGGAGAGAGAGAACTTGTAGAGACCACATCCAGAGGTTAGGCATGGCCCCCAGGTTGAAGGATGAGACCACTCACCCATCTCATAAATATTAACCCAGAATTGCTCCTGTCTAAAGAAAATACAGGGACAAAGAATGGAGCAGAGACTGAAGGTAAAGGCCATCCAGAGACTGCCCCATCTGGGGATCCATCCCATATGCAGACACCAAACCCAGAGACTATTGCTGATGCCAAAAAGTGCTTGCTGACAGGAGTCTGATATAGCTGTCTCCTGAGAGGCTCTGCAAGATTCTCATAAATACAGGTGTGGATGCTCACAGCCAACCATTGAACTGAGCACAGGGACCCCAATGAAGGAGTTAGGAGAAGGACTGAAGAAGCTGAAGGGGTTTGCAACCCCATAGGAAGAACAACAATATCAACCAACCAGACCCCTCAGAGCTCCCAGATACTAAACCACCAACCAAAGAATACACACATGGAGGGACCCATGGCTCCATCTGCATGTGTGGCAGAGGATGGTCTCATTTGGCATCAATGAAAGGGGAGACCCTTAGTCCTGTGAAGGCTTAATGCCCCAGTTTAGGGGAATGCTGGTGCAGTGAAGCTGGAGTGGGTGAGTGGGTAGGGGAGCACCCTCATAGAAGCAAAGGGGGTGAGATAGGGGGTTTGTGGAGGGGAAACTGAGAGGGGGATAACATTTGAAATGTAAATAATTAAAATAACCAATAAAAATTTTTTAAAAAATTAATTCAAAGAACTGTATGGGTTCCTTATTCAGTTTTTGCTTTAATGTTTAACTGAGTTACAATGTGTATTAGTTTTATGCAAGTCATTTGATAACCCCTTTAGTTAAACAGCCATGATTACCATTGTATTCTCTTCTGACTGAGATGGAATCCTTGGATACAATCTTTATTTGAATGCTTGGTAGAGGAGTAGGGGAAGGCAGGTATGGGAAACCTTTGCTTGAAGGAGGTGAGAAAAGGGTACTGTACTGTGTGTGTAATGAAAGTTGTGATTTCCCAACATTTTTGTGGAAGGAACTGTAAAAAATGTAAATGTTCTTTAATTATTTTCACTTGTCAGACTGATGGCTCCCACAAAGGTGATTTAAGACAGAAGAAACAAGAGATGGCCATCTTAGGGTTGATTAACAATTCTGTTTTTTTTTCCACTTGATTAAGAACATGAGAGGTCAAAATGGAATTATATAGGCATCACTAATTACCCTTGCAGTGGAAACCAATGATAAAGAACACAGCAAACGTGTTCTAGAAGAAAACATTTGCAAGTAGCCTGTGTAAAAATGAAAGCTGAAGCAAAGTTCTGCTAAGTAAGAAGAAAACATTTTGAGTTGTTGGATTTTCAGTGTGACCAATGTCTGACAGACTCATTCCACATTGTTGGGTATTTGTAATGGAATGGTGGAAAATAAAACTGATACAAATGAAAGAGGTGACCCTAAGAATGATCCTGGAATGACAGATGTTAAACACTGTGACAGCCTTGGGAAGACCAGAATTCATGGGTCATCAGCAACTTGTTCAGCCATTATGCCTTGTGCTGTAAGTTTACAAATAACACATTAGAAAGACCATTCAGCTTAGGAAAATCAGACTCAAAGCCCTCAAGAGAGTTGTGAAGACTCCTTAGGTCATGTTTTTAAGAACTTTAAGAAAGACATGTTTTTGCTTCAATGGTCAGGACAAATGATTGAAATAAAAAATGGTATTGTTTGTACATTCTTCAGAAAGATCCAGGGGATGCCAGGAGGACACTTAAAGGAGGAACACTGATGAGGGACTTATGGAACCTGCCCTTCGGTGGGCTCAGAGTGGGGAGTACAGGCATCAGAGGAGCAGAATAGCCACTGAGCAACTGAGAATAAGCAAGTGCATAGAACTTCAACTCCCTTTAGCTCACTATCCTCCAGAAGTAGCAGAAAGGAAGGGTTTTTAGGATATGGGGGAAATGGACCTGTTTAGAAATAGTTCTCTTTGGCAATTCTACTCTTTGCTGTTCTCAGTCCAGTCCACTCAGCAGGCACCATACATGAATCAACAGTATCAGCTTAGTACAGAATAACCACAAGGCTTTACTGGATTGGCAAGGGACTACAGAAGTGGCAAGAAGCCACTGGTATACCATGAGGAGTTCTTTGGCTAGTATTTCTCTAAGAAGTCACAAGTGAAGATTAGCAACACAATATAAGGTGAACCAATAGGTGCGCATTGCCAGCAGAGTAGTGAGGTAGAACAGGGCAAACCAATGTTCGGGCTCCCATTTCTCTGTGGGGCCATATTTCTATTCCTTCTAACCATCGCATGTCCTTTTGCTTATCTATTATAGCAAAACATCCTTCTACCTATATGCCTCCATGAAACATCAGTTGACACAACTGAGTTTCCCAAGAAACAAGAACTTTCCACTTCACTGACCCTTACCAGAGGAATGGGGACCTCATCTAAGCTAGATGAGAACACGCAAGATAAATCCCAATCAACATGAAATCAGAAGAATTCACTAAAGATGTTCTGCATATGGTGCAAGGCAGGGCCTCACTGGCGATTAGGACATGTGTGGCAAACTACCCTCTTGAGCATTCAACTTTCATCTGATTGGAAGGATTCAATTCATTTGACTGAGGTCGAACTGGTGTTACCTGCTGGCAGTGGCAGTCACTATAGTGATGACTCAGCTCACGACTAACTGGAGCACCAGTCATTGCCACCCCATGGCTGTCTCAAGGCCAGCCATGAGTATGTTCACTCTACAGCAAACTCCAGGGTCAGGGATATTTTTAAGTTGCTAATAATGTCTTTTTTTTTGTTTGTTTGTTTGTTTGATTTTTGTTTTTGGTTAATTATATGATGAGAAAAGAATTTATGGCAATACACATAGATGATGGTAAAGAAAATTCCTCAGAACCATACCGGCCTTAGTTCTTTTGTGAATGACTTTAGCCACTAAGTAGATCCCAGCCATCTGCGGTGCTGTCAACATCTCCTTCCATGTTTGGATGCCCAGAAGCTGCTTGCATAAAACCTGATAGTGAGGTTAGAGTATATGACTCTAATTTAATACATCTTTCAGATCAAGAATACATTTCAAGTACATTAAAATAGCCACTGAGCTAATTGTTTGTGAAACCTCAAAGTTTTGTGGAAAATTTTGCTTTGCAAAATATCCATACCCTTTTGCATATAATGAAACCAAAGGTGAAGACGAAATAGAATTAGAAGATGGGATTTTAAAGCTTTGTGTATGCATGCATGCATGCATGTGTCCATGCATGCATGTGCATGTGTGTGTGTTTACATGAGTATAATACATATAGTGAACATAAACATAATATCCCCTTGACCCCAGAGTGGACAATTGTTAGCCAGTCAGTGTAGATGATAGGAACGAACATTTGTCCTCTGTAGGACCTGTAGTCACTCTGAACCACTAAGCTACTGCTACAGCCTGTAGAGCTCACTGAGCCGCTGCTACAGCCACTGCTACAGCCTTTAGAGCTCACTGAGTCGTTGCTACAGCCTGTAGAGCTCACTGAGCCACTGCTACAGCCTGTAGAGCTCACTGAGCCACTGCTACAGCCTGTAGAGCTCACTGAGCCACTGCTACAGCCTGTAGAGCTCATTGAGCCACTGCTACAGCCTGTAGAGCTCACTGAGCCACTGCTACAGCCTGTAGAGCTCACTGAGTCACTGCTACAGCCTTTAGAGCTCACTGAGTCACTGCTACAGCCTGTAGAGCTCACTGAGTCACTGCTACAGCCTTTAGAGCTCACTGAGCCACTGCTACAGCCTGTAGAGCTCACTGAGCCACTGCTACAGCCTGTAGAGCTCACTGAGTCACTGCTACAGCCTGTAGAGCTCAGCCACTGCCTTTGTGCTAATTTGCTTTAGAATTTTATAGAGGTTAGGGTTTTTATGTTAAAAGATATGAAAATTCCTTACAACAATACACATGCTGCCTTTCATTGATGATTCTCATGGAGAGGCATGTCAGGCTGAGACAGGACACAGTGGCCACAGATTCTTAATCTTGGAGTGAAGAAATCTCCTGTGAGCTGATGGCTGGTGTGCGGCACTTGTAAGACTTCATGTCATACTTCTCAAGAACATGCTTGAATGTCAACTCAAAGAAAAGATTAATCTCCCCAAAGCATTAACTATCTTTTCTCTATTACCATCCAATAATACTGAGAAAATTGATTCAGATACTAGTTAGTTGTTTATAAAGGAAAATTAAATAAATACTTTCTATCCAGTTAGAACATTACTTGACAATTTATGCAGAGACTTTTCAAATGAAAACACCCAAATGTGCTTTTCCAAATGTTAGTATCACCTTCCTTCAATGCCCATGTATTTTCCCAGAACAGAGCCTAACTTCAAGATGAGTCATTTATTCCCAGTCTTCAATTTTAATGATACACCACCTTCATCTTTCTTCTCTTGCTATGTGTGTTTTCAAAGAATGTGATAGCATAGTTAATATGGAGATCCTTGTTCTGAGTCAGGAAAGTTAAGTTCTACTCAATAATTACCATATTTTGTGATATTGGGAATGTCACATGTCCTCTACAACCTCTACATAGGAAGTGTAAGATAAACTTAGATGAAGTTTTGTCTACTTTTAAAGCCAAAACATTTTATCTCGATGACATCAAGTTCCATGGACATCTTGAGATAGGTCTAGCCATTATGTTAGCCATGGGCATGTTAGGATAGTGCTATCTATCACAGTGGCCATGACAATGTTGAGATAAGACTAGCCATCACAAGAGTCATGCTTACAAAGTTTTAAGATTTAGCTTGGGAAATTATGGTAAGTATGGACATTGTATTAGGACAAGTTAAGTTGACAGACATGATTGAGCTTCCAGATATGTGGGTGAAAGGCAATAGAGCTATTCTACCATGCTCAGACAAGTGGTTTCAATGAGAAGACAAGTAGAGGATTGGCAAAGTAGTGGTTAGGAAGTCCAGAATAGTCTGGAGACCAGGAGCACTTCCTTTAAGAGCCAAGAACACTGATCTGGATGTGTCCTTTCCCTCCTGGAATTACAGAACATTTGTCTACATTATCTGACATGTATTCTGCTCTCTTGTCCCTTCTTCTATGAACATGACGCATGGACTTTACATGATCGTGACAGCATAGGGGGCCCTCAGTAATGGTATGAACATTGATACTCAGGCATACCCCTTAACTGTATAGGCCTTGCCACCTCCTGGAGCAATGGATATAGACTCCAATGCTATTGCCAGTTCACTTTCAAATGAAGTAATTGGGGATCTTGTTCATTACTATTCATTGAAACTTTGAAGAGGACCTGTTTTTTCATACTGTCTGTCAGGAATGCATGTATGGGATGTTGATGCCTTTGGTGAAATAGCAGATCATAAGCCACGTGAGGGATAGAATATGTGAGGGATGGTATTATGAAGTATGTCCTTCTTGGCAGGCAGGAAGTCAATAAGTGGTATGATAATTGAGAAATATGGGTATTATTCCCTTGAATGTAACATGTTCTTAGGATCTGCCTACCCACAGGCTACAGACTTGCTCAGTATTTGTGACTGTTATTAAAGACTTTTAATCAGTTTATCTGAGTTTCACACATAATCTCCCCACAGCAGGACAAAGTACAGTGGACATATTTTGTATTTGGATCCTTTTGGGAAGAGGTCAGTGAAATCCAAATTGGAGTGAACTTTTTATGAGCAGATGGTGTATGTTCCTAAGAGTGGGTCTGTGAGGTACACATATCTTAGACTTAAGGAACTGTGCATTCATGAGTTCTATCACTGACTGATTCAAGGCTGTGCTTAAGATGCTCTCTGGCTGGGGAATTTTCTTGATGAAGAGGAAACTCTAAAGGAACAACCTGTGTTCTAATCCTAACAGTGGCATGCACCCTCCTTAAGTGATAAGTTCTCCTTGAGAGAACACAGATTTTAAGACTAACGTCAATTTATGGTAATGCCCAAGTGCAGAAGCCTTGGACTAGAGGTATTGTCAGGGTTGCGGCAGTCAGCTATGTGGGGTATGCTTCTAAATACATCTTTCTTAGAATCCCCTTCTGTGGTTTTGAGAAATGAAGTCCTAAGTGAGACTTACGATTTATTCTAAATTCTATAAGCATGGTGTTCCCATAGTTCTTTCTCCAGAAAGGATTTAGGGATAGAAATATAACTAGAGTAGCAATTCCTCATGTGACAGGAGCTTGTGGGTAGTTCCCAGGGGGCACTAGCTTAAAGAGAGCTTTATGAATCTGCTCAGAAGATACTAGGGCTTAAAATGTCAAAGAGAAGGGAGTCCACTAGGGAATCTCTAACAGAATGATACCTAAGAAAAGTTGTTTAATTTTTTAACATCAATTTTTACTCTCATATAAAATTGCATTATAACCTAGCTCTATAAAACTGCCAATTAAGTTACACAATATATTTAACATGTCTACTAAAGTGGCTAAGAGTAGCATGGTAGGTGCTTACTAATCACTAGTTATAGCAATTTTCACCTGTAAAATTTGGCCCCATAGGAAGAAGTGTGCTTTCTTTCTCATTGCCATAGAGTGATATTCACCCAGTGACTCAAGCTTAGTTTGCTCCATCTATTTCTTTTACATTGTATATCCAGCCTATCAGTAAGTCCCAATATTTCTACTTCAAAATGTTTCAAATCCATCCATCTCTCCGTGCCCTCATATATAACACCATAGACCAGGCTGTCTTCATTTCCCACTTACACAGGAACGTAGGCCTTCAACTATCCCCCTTGCCTTCATTCATTATTGCCTTCAAAAACATTCTATACAAAGCAATAGCCCGAGTGATCTCTTTAATAGCATAAGTCAGCATGAACAACACGTGCTGAAATGTGTTGAGGGTGTTGCTATTGCACTTAGATGGGATGTTCAAACCCAAGCCATTCTTCTCTATAGATTCTCATACCATGACCCCACATTCACCTGTAAGCTCTGCTTCCTGCAGTTCCTGCCACCTCATTGTGTCTTCATGTGGCAGAACACAGGTATGATAGCTCCATGAGCTGAGTCTCTCTTCTCTATGTTCTTTGGACAACAATGTCTTTCTACCCTCTTGAGCACCACTCTCAGTCTCAGCCTTCTTCATAGCATATGCCATAACTTATTTGTGTTTGCTTATTGTCACCTTCGATGTCACTTATTGGCCACTCCAACAGTAAACATTTTATTTTTTTATGCACATTTTAGAATTTCTAGTACTTTAGTCAATGGAACTCATAAAACATAAAGCACTCATAAAACACTATTTAAATAAATCTATTTAATGGTGAATCACTGTAGATGACATGAGTATAATCTCTTTTTTTCTTTTTTTATTGGATAGTTTATTATTTACAACTTTAAATTTTTTATTGGATTTTTTATTTACCTTTCAAGTGTTATCTCCTTTCTCAGTTTCCCCCCTAGAAGTCCCCTATCCTATCCCTCCCCCTGCTTTTATGAGGGTGTTCCCCTATCCTCCTACCTACTCCACCTCACTACCCTCATATTCCCCTATACTAGAGCATCAAGTCTTCACAAGTCCAAGGGCCTCTTTTCACCTTGGTGCCAGATAAGGCCATCCTCTGCTACATATGCAGCTAGAGCCATGGTTCCCTCCATGTGCAATCCTTGGTTGGTGGTTTAGTCCCCAGGAGCTCTTGAGGGTCTGGTTGGTTGATATTGTTGTTCTTTCTGTGGGGTTGCAAACCTCTTCAGTTCCTTCAGTCCTTTCTCCAACTCCTCCATTGGGGATCCCCATACTCAGTCCAATGGTTGGCTGCGAGCATCCACCTCTGTATTTGTCAGGCTCTGGCAGAGCCTCTCAGGAGACATCTATATCAGGCTCCTGTCAGCACTTCTTGGTATCCACAATAGTGTCTGGGTTTGGTGACTGTATATGGGATGGATCCCCAGGTGGGGCAGTCTCTGGATGATCTTTCCTTCAGTCTCTACTCCATACTTTGTCTCTGTGTTTCTTCCCATGAGTATTTTATTCCCCCTTCTAAGAGGGACCAAAAGTACCCACACTTCGGTCTTCCTTCTTTTTGAACTTTATGTAGTCTGTGAATTGTATCTTGGGTATTCTGAGCTTTGGGTCTAATATCCTACTTATCAGTGAATGCATACCATGTGTGTTCTTTGATGTTTGGGTTACCTCACTCAGGATGATATTTTCTAGTTCCATCCATTTCCCTAAGAATTTCATAAATTCATTGTTTTTAATAGTTGAGTAATACTCCATTGTGTAAATGTACCACATTTTCTGTATCCATTCTTCTGTTTGTTGAAGGACATCTGGGTTCTTTCAAGATTCTGGCTATTATAAATAAGGCTGCTATGAATATAGTGAAGCACATGTCCTTGTTATATGTTGGAGCATCTTTTAGGTATGTGCCCAGGTATAGCTGGGTCCTCAGGTAATATTCTGTCCAATTTTCTAAGGAACAGCTAGACTGATTTTCAGAGTGGTTACACCAGCTTGCAATCCCACTAACAAAGGAGGAGTGTTCATCTTTCTTTACATCCTTGTCAGCATCTGCTGTCACCTGAGTTTTTTATTTTAGCCATTCTGACTTGTGTGAGGTAGAATCTCAGGGTTGTTTTGATTTGCATTTCCCTGATGACTAAGGATGTTGAAAATTTATTTATGTGCTTCTCAGACAATTGGTATTCATCAGTTGAGAATTCTTTGTTTAGCTCTGTACCCCATTTTTAATAGGGTTATTTGGTTCTATAAAGTCTAACTTCTTGAGTTCTTTGCATATATTGGATTTAGCCCTCTATTAGAATATAGGATTGGTAAAGATCTTTTCCCAATCTGTTAGTTGCCATTTTTTCCTATTGATAGTATCCTTTGCCTTAAAGAAGCTATGGAATTTTATGAGGTCCCATTTGCCTATTGTTGATCTTAGAGTTCAAGCCCTTGGTGTTCTGTTCAGGAAATTTTCCTGTGTCCATGTTTTCTATGCTCTTCCCCACTTTCTCTTCTATTAGTTTCAGTTTATCTGGTTTTATGTGGAGGTCCTTGATCCACTTGGACTTGATCTTTGTTCAAGGAGATAAGAATGGATTGACTTGCATTCTTCTGCATGTTGACCTCCAGTTGAGCCAGAACCATCTGTTGAAAATGTCTTTTTTCCACTGGATCGTTTTAGCTCCTTTGTCAAAGATCAAGGCGTGTGGTTTCATTTCTGGGTCTTCAATTCTATTCCATTGATCTACCTCCCTGTCTCTGTAGCAATACCATACAGTTTTTATCACTATTGCTCTGTAACACAGCTTAAGGTCCAGGATGGTGATTCCTCCAGAAGTTCTTTTATTGAGAATAGTTTTCGCTATCCTGTTTTTTTGTTTGTTTGTTTGTTTGTTTGCTATTCCAAATGAATTTGCAAATTGCTCTTTCTAAGTCTATGAAGAATTGAGTTGGGTTTTTGATGGGGATTGCATTGAATCTGTAGATTGATTTTTAGCAATTCGTCCCCTCCTGGAGGAGCTTTCAGATGAGTTCCAACTTCATTCCTCCAAGTTCTATATCAAACATGTATGGTGTCTTCAGCAATAGGATCTTACCTTAACTCTACTATGGCTCCTCATAGATTAGTACTTTTGATCCTAGAACTGTTAACATAGAGAAGTATTTGAGAAAAATATTTAAAAAGTAACCCTGCATAAATGTCTTCATTTTGGGCCTGCATCTTCAATTTCTTCTTAGAGGGTTAGATTCTAAGTTGCTATTAGCAGTGACATAGTGTGATAACCATGCAAGCTACCCATCCCAATACAGTCCCCCATCACTTAGAAGCATTCTTTTTCATCCTGTGGTGCTCACTGAAGAAAACAAATGTTTCCAGCATTCTCTTACTTACTTTTTACCCCAGACTGTAAAGTAGATTATTTCTGAAATTCTCTTAATTCATCATATAAAGAACTGCCATCAAACCTGTAAGTAAAAATGATATACCAATAATGATATGTCTAATTAGATTTTTTTTTTAAAAAAAAATCTTGTTTGACTTTGAATTGGCAACATATTTAAGAAAGTGAGACTAAAATGTAATTAGATTGTGAAGATTCATCCTAAAGGGAAAATTCAGTTTCCCAAGGTCCTTCTGGCTGAATAAAAAATAACAAAAGAAAAAAGAAAAAAAAGAAAGAAAGAAAAGAAAAGAAAAAAGAAGTGACTTGATTTCTGAAGCTAAGTAGTCCTCTGAGGCCAGCGATCACACTGATAAGTGCAAGCTCTGCATGGCTCTGTCTCGGCCTGGTACTGGACTTTCAAGCCTTGAGTGAAAAGAGAGGAAGAGGCAGAGGTCCTCACTCCTTTCCATGACTAACATCTGTTACTGTGGGATGGTAGATGGGAAAGTCTGAATGAACAGATGAAAACTCCCATCGTCCTAAATATGGTGCCTGACATCCAGTCTGGGAAAATGATTTGCTCAAAAAGATAGCCTGGGGTTATTTTGGGGGAGTCATATGTTCAGGGAAATTAATACCAAGAACATTCTGTGTTTTGTCTTTATATATATCCTACTAAGAGACACAGATATTTGGCAGCTTTTTTTCCCACATTCCGCCCCTTGGGTGTTGCACATCATGCTATAGAGCAGTAAACAAATGCTTGAGGCAAAAGATTGTTAATGCATCCTTCCCGTCTGGATCTGTAATATTCTGCACTGAACTTCAGGGGAACAAGGGAAGTTAGGGACCGTGGAGAAAACTTACACAGTGCCAAAATGTACTGGCGATTACTGATCTTGGATATAGAAAATGGAACACAGGAAGAAGCGTGCACACGTGTGTGTGTGTGTGTGTGTGTGTGTGTGTGTGTGTGTGTGTGTGTGTGTGTTTGTAGTGGGGGCAGGGTGAGTCTTGGCAGATTTCTCAGTAGCAGATTTCATCTTGAAAAGTAGAAGTTTTCTGAGGTCTTCCTGGTGGCATGGCTCTTGTCCATGGCACTTAAACACAGTGCTCTGCTTTTATGATTCTCTCTTTATTAAGGCTGAGTTGAGTGTCTGAAAGGTAAATGATGTTTTATAGAGAGGAAACCTGAGACGGAAAGCTGCAGCTACCCTCCTGAGAAAAAATCATGTAAGCATTTACTAACACATTTAAACCTCATCTATGCAATTGTACACATAAGGATGAATGTCAGATGTTCATAGAATGATCCAGGTGTTTCAAATAAACCGTTGGTTTATTTATATATTTATTTACTTGGTAAATAATACATTAAGGTAATTTAAAATTTTCATCTGGGGTTTTATTGCTAGGAAGAAATCATATAAACACTTTCCCTTTCCCATCCTACCTATTGGATTTTCCAGGCGCTTTTATATACTGCCATGCACACGCATTATAAGTAATAGTTCATCCAGAAATCGCAAATTATTAGATATCCAATACTACCAACAAAAAGTTTATGATGGTGCACAAATCTCTGTAGACATTGCCCAGAAAGTTAACTAAGGCAAACCCAGTTTTCCACCCCACCCTCCAAATTTCCAGTGAGTAGTAATACTGAGCAGTAATGTCAGTTACTATAGCTCTTCCGAGAGGTGTTCTCTTAGTCCAGAAGTGGTATGAGTTAATACTTCTTAAGGCCACCCGGCAACTCCTCTGTATGAACCTGTGTTATTTACCGCAGTGCAGTCTTTTCCTACTTGTGAGGAGAGTTTTGCCTTTTTGTTCCAGGTATTCCTGGAATATTCCATATTTTATGACTTTTCAAGGCCCTAGGATCAGTACCCCGATCCTTCAAATGTGTAAGCAAAGTGCTAACTAATACAGTGCAATAATAATTGGAGGGGCTCATGTGCCATCTTTAAATATCTTTATATATATATATATATATATATATATATATATATATATATATAGAGAGAGAGAGAGAGAGAGAGAGAGAGAGAGAGAGAGAGAGCAGAATAATCTATGAGATTCTAATGACAGACCACAGGATGTAGTTTTAGGTAAGTGGCCCAGTGAGGGTTGCCTTGGGTTTCTTTCTTTTCTGTAAATTGCTGTGCCTGGGAATGCTTCCAGGCCTGTATCTTCTAGCTTAAGATGCACGAGAAATGGAGCCTGGTCAAGAAAGTATTTCTGGGAATAGTGGTTATTTGTTTGCTTATCAGTCATATCCTATTTTTCTACCCATTTTAATTGGTAAATGGAAGTAATGAAAGAGTCAGCAGTTAAGTGCATGGGCTGATCTTCCAGAAGAACCCAGTTTGATTCCCAGCATCCACAAGGTGGCTTGAAACCATCTGTGACTTCAGTTCCAGGGAATCCTATGCCCTCCTCTGATCTCCACTGTACTACATGTGTGTGGTACCTGGCTACATATGCAAGAAAAACACTCATACACATAATAAAATCTAACTTTTTCTAAAATTAAAATCTTATCAGTCAGTTACTGTTGTGTTGGAAATGAAATTATTGAGGAAGAGAGTAAAAGGGAGAGAGAGGTGGTGAGGGAGAAGAGAGGAAGGGAGATTGCAGTTGTTTTCATTTTCCACTTTAAAAATATTTAGTGAGATTTGTGAACAAATTGTTTATTATCAATGAAGAATCTATTCATTCTTTTTCTAAGAAGTGAAAACAAGCAAGGGATATAGTAGGTTTAATTTCTAAACATAATATTAGAAAAGCACACTGTAATCAATCAATCATCTGCTTCTAGATGGACTCCATTCCCATTTTACAGATGTCACTCTTGTCCTGTAAGGCAGGTATGATGACTGGCTGTTTCTTGGATTGTTGTGAAGAGTGAACTGCTGTGTGAAATGTGCTGGGAGTCTGAGGCTAGAGTAGGCTCCAGGCTAGGCATGAACAGTGGCAGAGTTTGGAGGAGACAGTCAAGAAAATAATTGTCAATGGCTATTTGAAGCTTTAAGCTCCCCACGTAACCTCCTCCCAACCTCTGAGTGACCTACCATCTTCTGTTGATCTAAACCACTTGATTTATAGGGATAGATCGGGTACTTCCTAGGAAAGTGGCTGCCTTGGCCGTCCTATTTATAATGCTTCAGTATTTATAATGGTAAGTAAACAAAGCTCACCTGCAAAGAAAGAAAGAGTACAGTGTACAAATTAGTGACTATATAGGGTATCCACAGGAAGTTCTATTGTGTCTTCTGTTCCTATCCAATTTGTCTCCATAGTGAAACACCTAAGGCTGGTACTCTATAAAGCAAGTATACTTAAATCTGAGTTTGAGTGCTTGCAACATCATGGGGCTTTGTCAAGGAACACTCTGGCTCTATCACAGTATGGTCACGACATCATAACAACTGTATTAATGGCATCATGAGACAAGACAGGGAGGCAGTGCAAGTGGAAAGAACCAGAGAGAGAACAGAGATCCCATGAGAACTACATTAATTCCTTCTGAAGGCACTTCTTAGTGAGCTTATGAATGGCCCCTCACCAGGTCCCACCTCTCAGAGGCCTCACAACCTTCTAGCACTACCACACTGAGGGCCAAGCTTATACAACTTCCATTCAAACTACAGTTTTAACATTCTTCCCCATCTCTCTGTACTGTTTCCTGTCTCCATTCCACCCTCTCCCTTTTTCTCAATCTCTTCCCTCTCTGTCCTTAACACTATGCATTTCTGTCCTCGTCTCCTCAATCAAGCATATGTATTTTTCTGCATGTATTAGAAATGAGGTTGTTTTCATTACCCTGATATCTACTGGCCATTTTTTTTCTTTTATTCTCTGACTGATGATGCATCTACATGTTGTATATATAAGCAAACTTATATTGTATTTCTCATCCACTTGGGTAAATTTATTAAATTCAAAAAACTATGTAATGTTTTGGGAACATTATTTTATCATGCAGCCCAAGCCACCTGTTATTTGTCTGCTGCATATTTGCTTGCTCGTGGTAACAAGTTTAGGATAAAATTAATACACCCAAAAAGTAATTCAAGGGACAGGCAAGTGTTAAGGAAGCTCGCCTATGTCTTCTGCCAAGTCGTTCAAACAGAATCCTAGATAATGTTTTGGAAACGCACAGCCCCAGGTTGCATTTGAATAACTTGCTGTGCACAGAATTGAATACACTGTTTCAGGAAGTGCAGTGTATCTAATGTTCAATTTAGAAACTACTAGGGAGAAAGAAGAATTTGGGCAGGCTTCTTGTAGACTAACCAGTAAAATAGCTTAATCTACATCCTAGGTTTTAATTCAGTTTGGACCTTCTTTTCCTTAGGTTTTTTGTTGTTGTTGTTGTTGCATGCAGTAAATAAAAATACTCTTTTTAAGCATATGTTTCCATGTTGCTTCCCTGCATTTCTGAAACTACACAGGAGATGTTAGCCATACTTTAATCTTTAATCCCTGGCATGAAGTAGGTAACACAATATATAATATGTTAAGTCAATATATTATGCAATTATGAGAAACTTATTTTTATTTGTGTTTAGACATTTATGAATTTTTGCACTGATCATGCAGAATTTGTTAAATACAAAAAAAACATGTTAAATAAATTATAAGAGGTGGAATAAAATATGCTTCCAATTGTGTTTAAAGCCAATTTTACACTGGGCTTGAAACTGCTACATTAAGAACTATGAGGAGACAAATGTAGGTGTTTGATGCTAGGTGAAGTAAATATACTTGAATGGGTTTAATGAATAATCTAAGTGGCTATATTTTCTGTTTTTAAAATAAAGACAAACAGCTTAATTCATGGTTAAGGGTATAGCAAGAGCTACAAAAGTCTGTAAGTCTAAGAATTTGCCTTGAACTGAGCTGGCGGTGTGGTGATGGTGGTGGTGGTGATGGTGGCGGTGGTGATGGTGGTGGTGATGGTAGTGGTGGTGGTGAT
>NW_022196905.1:173427820-173460963 GCF_008632895.1 Mastomys coucha | reverse complement strand
TGGTGGTGGTGGTGGTGGTGGTGATGGTGGTGGTAGTGGTGGTGGTGGTGATGGTAGTTCTCCTGAGCTCCTTCAGAGGCCAATAGGAAACAGCATCTCACTTGGAAGTCGGTATATCTGTTTCCCACATCAATTTGGATCGATCATACTGAACAATATTTGATGATCTTATTCTTGCTCTTTTTCACCGTTCCAGTGAGAAACTCATGCATGCATGAATGTTCACTCACATATACAAGCACATGCATGTACACACACAAATACATGTACACATACACATATGCATACACATACACCCACATAAACACATGGACATAAGAACACACAAACTTGCACACACATGCACATGCATGCACACATGTGCACAAACAAACACATACATGCTTGCATGCACACACACAAGTACACACACACACACATACACACTCACAAATCTTAGATAATAAGAGCCTTGGAAGGCCTGAGTTAACACAAATATTGCTCCAGGGTTGGACCAGAGTATTAATAGACATATCTGGTTATGAGTTCAGCCCTCTGTAAAGTGATGGCTCCAGGTGACACAAAACTTAAGTTTAGTGAATGAAATAGATTTTACTTGGCTAGGTGTTATTAATTAATTTTTCTAGTCCCAGGGAAAAAGAAAAACAAAATGTGAGAGAAATTTACCCATCTCTCTCATTTCCATCCCGCTCTCCTTACAGATAGGCCTAGCTCCTATTTAACTCTGAGAGTTTACCTCCAACAGCTCAAACCTAAAAAACAAATGAGAAATCAGTCCATTTAGCCAAAGGCTCATTCTGATGAGCACTGTCCTCTGTGAATGGATTCTGCCAGCAGCCTGAAAGAAGATATTAACTGGCAAGCTCTTTGTTAATTTCTGACAACAATGACTTGACTATTATGTCAACCATTCTGCATCATTTCAACTCTTATTTTTCATGTACTGATTTGAACTGAGCTTCAGAGCTGGGGCAGGCTCATGGGAGGAAGCAAGTGGTACCCCTCCCCCACCCTCTCAGCTGACTGATATTGTACAGTTGGAGCTAAGACTAATAGATTTATCACAGAATCTATTGTGATTCTGTTCTGTTGTGATCTGTTGATGTGCTAATGAATGTAATACATACACACACACACACACACACACACACACACACACACACACACACAGGACCACAGTTGGCATTGGTAATTCCTTCCAAAGGAAATTCATACCATTCCTCATAGTTTGTTTACAAGATAAAACAGGTCTTATCATTATTTTCAACCTAAGAGAGAAGGAGCTAAGCAATCACTTCCTAACAAAAGCAACATTCAGGCACTGTGAAATTTTACAAAATTATTTCTGTTAATTTCCACAGCAATCCTCTAAAGTAAATAACATCATTCCAATTTACAAATGTGGAAACTAAGGCTAATTGACTTGTTTAAATCAAATTGGCTGAGCCAAGACAAGAATTCAAGTTTCCTGAGAGTTAGCATTCTTTTCTGTAGCAATGTAAGTGTTCTTTAAAGTGCTGTGAATACATAATGGACAGGATTCAGATTCATCAGGCACAACTTTCTGCCAGAATTACAGTGTTTACCTGCATTGGAACATGCTCATAAACAAAGGGAGAGTGCAGCTGGTGCTTACATCTGGAATGATTAACTGGCATATACAGTATCCTCCCCCCATTCAATTGCAAAATCGATACAGCTAAATCTCAGAGCAATGGGTTCATTTCCAAGTGGAGGAAGGTGGCCTGAATGACATGTCAGGAAAATGCTGTATATGGAAATAATGTGTTGAAGACTCATCATGTGTTTGTGGTCATGATTAAAGTAATTTCCAGTATCTATATAGGTCTCCACTGAGAAGTATATTGCAATACTGCATGAATACAGACTGAACACAAACACATATTTAACAAAAGCAATGGGATGTTGGCTTTTATGAAATACAAACCAAACTATTTAAAAATATTTATAGTGAAAAGGTTAAGACTAACGGCCAGAGAAAATGGAAGTAAATGAATGAAACATAGTTAAATATTTCTTGGAAGGTTACAAACACATCTACTTGGCAAAAATCTATAAAAGGGGTTTGTTTGTTTATTTTTAATTAGCGTATGAGGTAATAGGTTTCATTATGGAACTGTCATGCATAATTTGTTTTTGCTGATTTTGAGCCCCCTGTATCCCACTTAAAATTCTCCCATTTCCATTTTCATGTCATGTGTCCTACTACCAACTCTGGTTTCCTTCTCACTTCTCTTACTCAGCTTGTTTCTCTCTAGTTTAGTGGCCACCACCCACACTCACATGCTCATATATAAAAATGTAAAACCAGGATCCACAGATGAGAGTCAGCATAATGTTTATCTTTCTGAGTCTGGGTTACCTCGCTTGATATAATGATTTCCAGATCCATTCATTTTCCTGCAAGTTTCATAATTTCATTTTTCTTCATTGCTGAATAAAACCCCATTGTGAATATATTGTGCATTTTATTCTACATCTGCTGTGGATGGACAGCTTGGCCAATTCTACTCTTTCATATTGTGAAGGAAACAGCAATAAATTTGGATGTGCAATTATCTCTGTGGTGAGATGTGCACTTCTTTGGTACAGCAGGGTCATATTTTTACTTGAAACGCACACATAAATACACACACACAAATACACACACACATACATTTCTATAATGACTCTACCAGTTTACACTTAAAGAGCGTGGCTCTTCCCACATATGTTTAGCAGGATATTCTGTGTTGCTTTATGATAATTATTCTGACTGGGGTGAGATGGAATCTTGAAGTAATTTAATTTACATTTCCCTACTTGCTAAGAATGTTGAAAACTTATTGGCCCTTTGTCATCCTCCTTTGGAGAACTCTTTGTTCTGTTTATTTTCCCATTTATTGATTAGCAGCTCTGTTTGGTTGGTACTTAATTTTTCAGGGTCTTTATATGTTATTTTTATGTTCTCCTGTTTGAAGTACATCTAGCAATGGCTTTACCTCATTCTCAAGCTTGTCTCTTATTCATGATGCTGATGGTTTTCTTTGCCTTGCAAGCCTTTTGATTCTGTATAATCTCATTACCTTAAAATACCAGAATATGGAGCACAAACTAAATTACCTGTCCCACTTTTAAAGAACAATTTTCTCTGTTATTTTATCTCGTCTTTATGTAAAATACAGAATCCTCTCCTCCACTGGAATCAATCTCCTATTTGGTTTTCATATTCTGTCAGTGGAATTGAAAATTTTACTGATGACAAGCATATGCAGATGCCCTGGCAACTGTGAGAATGTTCTAAAAAGAATGATGAAAAGTAAGAGCATTCTCACCCTCCTCGGTGGGAACTACAGAGCAGAAGTCTCTACAGTGCTGACCCTTACTTTATTCCCTCACACTTTCCCAGAAACACAGCTACTGTAGGTAAACTCAGGTAATGATAGCCATGGGAGAAAGCTTTCATAAAAATAATGATGGAGATAAAGGGGTAATGCATAAGGATCTATTTACTTTTAATTATCTACATAAAAACTAATCTATAAAAGGAAGGCAACCTCTCCTCTCCTCAGAAATTCCCAAGTATCTATTGATGCAAAGTCATCCTACCAAGCCAGCCGCAGCAACCACATAATGGCGGTTGTACAGTCCAAACACTGGAGCACATTGGCAGGTTGGAGACAGTCTGTAGGCTTGCTTCCTATTCCACAGGAGGTCAGAATGTTGATATTTTCAGACTCTCAATTGATGGAGTGCAGTAGAACACATGATGCTTGGTAATCTGATTTACTCAAAGTTCAACGATTTGGATGTAAATCTCATTCAAAAACATCCTCACTGAAACATTCATAATGTTTGACAAAATATCTAGGTACTGGACCCCACCCAAGCTGACACATCACACTAAGGGATGCATTTTAATTCTTTATAGCACAATTACCTTCCAAGCCAGGCACATTCTGATGGTTAAGGACTCAATCCAAGTATTCTTTAGAGCCACAGTTCAGTCCATATGATTCTCTTTCTTCCCTACTTTGTTCCCTTTAATAGAAGGGAGATCTTCATAAATGTACTGGAATGTACAAACAACCTTTATGTAGGAAGGGGTGAGAGTAGAGGCATAAAACAAGATTTTAGGACAGTCCACTTGTGTTCAAATAACCTCAAGAGAGGCAAGGAGAAACTCAGATTAGTGGAAAGACATGGGAGAGGAAATTGGAATTGAAAGTCTCAGTAGACTGGTTTGTAGGCACATGAAGGAACGGATCTAAATGTAAGTCAAGAATTTAAGTCAAGAAACTATTTGGAGAAACAGACTCTATTTCTTCTCTTCTGAAAGGTGAGAAATGACTAAAATTTAGGGAAAGTGAAGTTTAATGATAAGGTGTGGGGGGGGCATCTTCCATTGAACACAGAGTCACATCAGTAGGAAGGACTAGTATTTAGTCAACCCCTGAAGTATGGAAGTATGGCACAACCATTCAGAATCAACAATAGTTTTAGTTTGTGTGTGTGTGTGTTTATGTTTATGTGTGTATGTGTGTGCATATGTATGTATGTATGTATGTATGTATATTACTACAACCCTGAGACTCTTGTGTTTTTAGCATCATACAATTTCTTCATGAGGAATGCAGACATTGTAGTGTCCCCAAACCTCCTCCCAGTCCAGATTGAGGCACAGACATCTCGTTTGAGTTCTCAGGGAGTATTTGGTTTATTCTGACAAAGGATATGCTGGTGTTGGCAGAAGTGATTCATTGTTCTTGAAGACTATGCAGACTCTGGTAAGAAACATTTATCTACTAAGATCCTGCTAACGATTCTCAACCACAGTTTAGTTGGTTGACAAGGGCCATGCCATGTACAAGTGTGATGTTCATGTTTTGTTTATTTAAGGTATTATCCTAGCAAATACCTCTAGGGTTTATCGTTCAAGTAGAATGTAGCAAACCACTGGAGGCAACTGTCCTGTTTCTGATGTCAATCTTCTGTTTTCAAGAATGTCGTTGCTGCCTGACCATACACAGATGAATTGCACATAATATTGTATTAAATCTTTGAACATTTTATATGTTCATACAATGTTATTTGACTGGATTTATCCTGACTCCTCCTCCTACCATATCCATCTGTGATCCCCACCAATTTCATGACCTTTTATGTAACCCACAGAGTCCAATTTGCACATACTTTTCATTTGAATGGCCACATTCATTATCTGTTGTAAGACCTGATTTAAGGACAGAGTCTGTAAGTGAAATCTTCTTTCTCCCCAAATTAATGTTCCATATTTCATAATTGTAAACACAGTCACATTGTATATTAAGTGTTTGCTGAACTGACACATGGAAATGCATTTCAAATTTCTAAAGCTCACAGTTATTAATGAATATATGTCAGCATCACCCTGAGCCTAATTCTTTCCATGACTAAAGTCTAAGTAAAGGGAAAATTAATAAATAAATAAAAGTTTCCAACGTCTGACCTCCTGCCAGCAAAATTGATGTAAACTATGTGAATCTGCTTCCCAGATGAAGCCATGAACCCAACCACGGACACCTCCATCATTAACACCGTCAAATGCAACATATTCTGAAAAAGCAACTGTGGTAAAGCTTGCTGTAATATGTATATGTGAGGATGTTTAAAAACACGTGTGGGCACACAAAGCTGCATTAATTATACCAGATGATGGGAAGGGATTTGAGAAGTCTCACAGCTAACTTCTTCTCCCTCTAGTGAGGTAATTAGAGCCTTGCTTAACTGAAATCAAAGGGGGAAATGAAACAATAATCAAAAAAAAAAAAGTGGCACTTCTACCAAATTCCTAGGTTATACTCATGAGTTCTGTTAAAAATGTGAAGCCCAAAGTGTTCAAGGTATGTACGTTTCTGTGTAACTGCACAGATTTAAGTGTCTCTCTGTGTTGCATCAATACAAGAGATAAAATGTACGAAGGGCTATTTCTGGGATAATGTGGCAAATCTTACCTCAAAACTCAGTCTTATTTCCAATGGGATAGTTGGACCAGGACCAAAAAATACTGGGCTTCAGGGACTGGAAGGTGGCTCAGTGGAGTAAAGCATTTTCCACACAAACATGAAGCCCAGAGTTTGACATCCAAGTGTAGACACAGATGCTGAGCAGATGTGGTCCCTTTGGAGGTTCACAAGGGGCACTGCAAGCTGGTTAGGGGCCTAGACAATCTGATGAGTTCTGGGTCTAAGGAATAGCCCCTGCCTCAATATATGAACAGCAGAGTGATCAAGGAAGACATCTGATATTACACACACACACACACACACACACACACACACACACACACAAACACACACTGCACATGAACATACCCATCCCCAAAGATGTGAACTTGCATACACAACACTTATAAATAGTTAAAAAATCAATTTTCTTAGTTTTAAGGCTCTAAGTTTTTTTTTTTTTGCTGTTCTTAGCTTTAGCCTTATACAGTCTAATCTTCCCTCCTTTAAGCCAGCAAGGGGTGGAGAGTCTTCATAGGTAGAAGTCGGTCTGAGTTCGTTGCTGTTGCTTGTTTTATTTTATTATGCGTCCCAGACATTATGTTAAGGTTCATGCCAACTACAGAACAAAAGGAGAGGAAAATGCCATGTGATATGACGTCCATGCTTTTTTGAAAGAGGCAAGCCTTATGCAATTTAGTTGCTGTTTAGATTGGATGCTTCTGGTGTGGACCATATTGACAACAACAGAGAAACCTTTGGCAAGCTTTGAGGAAAATGTTTGTGAGTACAATGACTGATCCCGTTTCTCAGATTGATAGAAACTGAGGCATGGAATTTACTTATAATACTATGGAAATGAGAGAAAATAATAACTTTTTTTCCTTGCAGCCCACCTCTGGAGTTTTTCTGTTCTCTGTAACAGATAAGCAGAGAAAGTTAATGGCATTTTAGATTGATATCCATGTAAAATATCATACCAATTTAGCGTTATCATTCCCATTAACCTTATGGAAACTCAGAATGTGATAGATGCTAAGAAATTGTACTATAAATTCTGCCTGCTATTTTTAGTTCCCTCCACTCTTATTAAAGATGTTCATTATGAATTCACTCATGGAAATGTTATCTCATAGACTTTTTTGGGAACTTTTATGAAATTTTAAAATAAGGTTTCAGAAGCATGACTAGAAAATGGTCATTTAGTTTCCCAGCAAATGCTGCTGCTTTCCAGAAAAAAAAAGAAAAGAAAAGAAAGATCTATAAATAAAAGAAGCAAACTGGCTGTCAGTGATTGGAAGTAGATGGGTTGGATCCTGAATATTAATGTACAAATTACAGCTTGTGCCAGTTACACACAACCAAGGTTGTGTGCGTATTTCCAATGGTATATTTAAACCATGATTTGCATGTAAGTGTTGGTCCAATGCACTTGCAGAAGGATCATAAAAGATGTCATTTGTTTCAAGTTTCTGCCTTGAGAATTTTACACAGGTCAGATCCATCAGGATAAAGTTTGGAAATTTATTTGTTTTATTTATAGAAACATGCTGTTCTCAGTAATTCTAAATAAAGTGGCAGGTAATCTAAATGTCACAAAGTCATATCTTAATAGGGATGTTTTATTTGGGATTTTATTCCGTGAATCGGCATCATGACTACAGCAACTCTTATAAAGGAAAACACTTAACGGAGGCTGGGTTACAGTTTCAAGGCATTAGTCCATTATCTTCATAGCAGGACATGGCAGCATTCAGGCAGACATAGTGCTGGAGCCAGAGCAGAGAGTTCTACATCTAGATCCACAGGCAGCAAAAGGAGATTGTGTGCCACACTGATAAGAACTTGAGCACAGGAGACTTCAAAGTCCACCTCACACTGACACACTTTTTCAAACAAGCCCACACCTACCCCAACAAGGTGACACTTTCTAATATTGCCACTCCCTATAGGCCAACTATTCAAACACCTGAGCCTATGGAATCCATATCTATTTAAACCACCACCAGGATCAACCTGTAACATGTCTGGGTAGGTGAAGAGATGGTTACAATATTCCTTGGAAGAGAACTGAATTAGAGACCATAAGAGATTAGAATACACAGCTAAGGAACATGTTAGTTTCATTTGTTTGTTTCTTTGTTTTTGTGTTCATGTACGTGACTTACAGCTTGTGCAGGCATCAGAAGACACTTTGCAGAAATCTTTTCTCCCCTTCCATCATGTAAGTCCTAAGGATTGAACTCAGACTGTCAGCTTGGCAGCAAGCATCTCTGTCCCCAACCTAGTTAAAGCATTTGTAAGTGCAGTGTCAAGGCTTGGCAAGAATAGCTAGCCACACTTCTCTAATGAGTATTTTCCCTATTTGAAGGAATTCCTTTCCTGAAATAGAGGAAGTATTTAGAGACTAATTTATGATTTGTTATTGAACTGCCTATTCATTATCATCCAGAAGATATATATAAAGTCATCATTGCAGAAAACTACAACCCTTTGGTCACTAGTCTGTTGATACAGCAACACTTAGCTTTAAAAGGGTGTCTGTATAACCACTGGTCTAAGCTCTAGAATTTTAACTGGTACCCTCCAGTCCATGGAATCCTTCCCATTTGGTCTTTACCTGGTTATTTTTCTTTTAAGAGAACAAGGCTTTTTAGAGGGAATCTTCAGATTAGTCATGATATTTGCCTCCATGGGGTAGAATTTTCCCTCCCTGTGCCAGAAATATGTTTTAGTTATAATGGTATATTGCATTTGTTTTATATATCATACTGTTTGATATGTATAAGAAAATACTGTGGGCATTTTCTTAGAAATGTTCACAATTTCTTCCTTCTACCTTGGTTGGTGTGAAGTAGTTTTCTATCCCTTCTGAGTTTTAGCTGGAAATTACTAACTTGAGAACTAAGCATTTTAATGAAGGATATCTCTCTTACTATTCCAAGAGCCCCAACCTTATATCTGTGGCTATTTTGTATAGTTAAGTATGCCTCTAACTGTAATATATAAACTGTACCCTACATATGAGTGTGTTGATTTTAAGTTAAACTATTTCTGACAAGAGAAGCACCATTTGCATTTTAAGGAAAGCCCAATGCTACAGGTAGAGATGCAAAATGAATTGAGCAGACCAAAGTTGGAGCAAAAACACAACCAAGGAAGTTGATAGAAGGACATCAGCCTGTATCTTAGCTAGCTCTTCTATTATCTGTGCAGAAGGAGAAACTCTTCACACAGACTGAAGCCTTCACAGGACTTACAAAGGTCTAGTGGCATTTCTGAGAGTCACAGTTAGGTTGTCACGTATATGTTTGAGAGGATCTGACCATATCAGTGAGAAGGCACCAGCATTTCCGACCTTTTGCTTTGCCTTCTGAATGCTGGGACTGGAGGCCTCCGTTCCTGACACACGTCAGATTTGTAGGTATTCTGGATGTTTTACAAATGGATATTTTGTTGATGAATATTCTGTTTTAGAAATTTTAAGAATGTGGCCTGGCGTACCTGTGGTAGCTTACAATATTATAGAAAGACATGGGATAATGGACTTTCAGCCTGCTTGATAAAATACATGTGGTTTTAGCCTGTGTTAAAATACAATAATTCAGGCTATTTTGGGAAAAATGCAAGATGATATATAAGAATATTTAGGTAGACTTCTAGTTTAGTTCTTAGAGATCATCTATGGGAGTTTCTTGTTGAGTGAAGAATATTCAACAATGTTCATACATGCTGATAAAGTATCGTTTACAAATGGAAGGCCACAGTTTGCTCACACAGTTGTGAGTCTCTGTATGTGTGTGTGTGTGTGTTTGTGTGTGTGTGTGTCCTATGTATATGTACACATTTTCCAACTATCCAAGTTACCACATTTAACGAAAGTAAGTTGAAAAATATCATAATTTAATGAATGGTAGTGACATTCAGAAAAAAGAAAAAGAACGAATTATAAATCAGTTGTCCAAAATTTTTTAAACTTACTATAGAAAAAATTATATATATGATACACATACCTAAAAGAATACTGCATATATATTACAATACTGCTTACTCTAAACACAATTCTTTTTATTTAATTTAATTTTTTGCTTATTCATTTTATATCCCACTCTCTGCCCCCTCCCAATCACCCATTCACAATCCTTCCCTCACCCCTCCCCTTCTTCTCTTAGTGAGTAGCCCCTCCCATTGGATGTCCCCAACACCCTGGCACACCAAGTCTTTCCAGGAATAGGCATATCCTCTCCCATGGATACCAAGTAAAGCAGATAGAAGAACATACCCCATGGACAGGCAATGCTTTGGGGCCAGCCCAGCTCCAGTTTAAACACAATTATTTAAAGAGGTTCTTAGCATCTTGCATAAGTAAAAATGTACACCTGATGAACAGCGGCTTGCTTGTTTCCCTCTTGCCCCCAGCCCTGGCCACCACCCTACCACTCTCTGAGTCTTACAGTTTGAGATAACTGGTAGATACTGGAATTTGAACTCTACCTTTAATTGACTGTAACTTCATTTGGCATAATTTCCTCTGGATTTATCCATACTACCATATATTACTAAAATTTTTATACAATGAGTTTGTGAACAAAAGATTTGACTGACATAAAATAATATGTTATTGTTACTTGCTTCAAAACCCTGTGTGAAGCATATAGTTACTTTTTAACGTGACTGTGACTGTATTCTCATCCTATACTACTCTGAATAGTAGGAGATGTCCTAACACCCATTCAATATTTTTCTCAAAAGCCAGTGTTGCTAGGGAGATGCCCTCTCATTTCAAGTTCAAAACTTTTCCCCCTAAAAGACAGTGACACAGTGACAATACCTCTCCACAATGCTTCACAGCACTGGTTACAGTAGACAGTTCTCCTCTGTGGACAGAAAGAAAACTACTGAGGGCCAGGGCCGATGTCCTTTTCATTTTTATATCTTTTACTTGTCCTTGTACTTATCAAATTAAAAAGAATGCAATAAACATCTTCTAGTAATAAATCATTTCAGGAAATAAGTTCTAGACTAGACCTGACAAAGCAAACACAGAGGATTAAAGTGGTCAGAGATCCTCATTGTTAAAAAGAAGTCCTAAAAATAGAAGGGGCCCACTGTATAGAGGTTTGGTCTTTTGCTGTGTATTATAATGCTAAATACTGGCCCCCAAAGCCTGGTTGCCCTCAGAGATAAGAGAATCTTCACATTCACAAAGCAATTCTGTGAGACCTTGCTCCTTAATTTAAAACTATTGGTTAAATAAAGATGCCTAAAGTCTGTAGCTGGGAAGAAGAGAAATAAGAACGGCTTCAGTTCCTGGGCTTGGGGTCATATGAGCCCACGAGGAGGAGAAGGGAGTAGGATGGAGAGAGGGGAGGACTCCAAGGGGTAAGGAAGTTATAAAAACATGGCCATGAGGTCTGGCAATTAGAGTTAAGAGTGGCCCAGATGGAGCAAGACAAGTTATAATTCGGGGTAATTGATAGGGAAATAAATACTAAAAGCTTAGAGGCTAGATACATGCTCAGTTCTAATGATGGTTAAGGCATATCATAAATATTAAGTTTTCTCTCTTTTATCTGGGAACTGAATGATTAAAAGTGGGGTAGAAACCCTGAGTTGATATTAAATATTTACAATGACATAACTGAGAAAGAAGATCCTTTCTGAACTGTTTCTTCAATTCATATTTAAGAATTAATTTAAGTCTAGAAGGAAATTTAAATGCAACTTTTTAGTCCTCTACGTTTAGAGGAGATTGAGCCAAATAATGAGATGCCTTCCTTAATGCTAAGTAGACAGAATGAAGTAGGTTTAGAACTCAGGTTTTTTCTTTTGTTTTTGTCTGTCTGTCTGTTTGTTTGTTTGTTAGACTATTCTTTCTTTTTTCTTATATTTTTTGTTGGATATTTTCTTTATTTACATTTAAAATGCGGTCCCCTTTCCTGGTCAACCTCCCTCCTCCCAGAAACCCCATATCTCATCCTCCCTCTCCCTGCTTCTGTGAGGGTGTTTACCCACCCTCTCCCACCTCCTCGCACTCAATTTCCCTACACTGGGGTATCTATTGAGCCTTCATAGGACCAAGGACCTCTCCTCCCATTGATGCCTGACAAGGCTATCCTCTGCTATATATGCAGCTGGAGCCATGTGTACTCTTTGGTTGATGTCTTAGTCCCTGGGAGCTCTTGGGGGTCTGGTTGGTTGATATTGTTATTCTTCCTATGGGGATGCAAACCCCTTCAACTCTTTCAGTCGTTTCTCTAACTCCTCTATTGGGGACCCTGTGCTAAGTCCAATGGTTGGCTGCGAGCATGCACCTCTGTATTGGTAAGGCTCTGGCTAGGTCTCTCAGGAGACAGCTACATCAGGCGAGCACTTGTTGGCATCCACAATAGTGTCTAGGTTTGATAACTCTATATGGTGTGAATCCCCAGGTAGGACAGTCTCTGAATGGCCTTTCCTTCAGTGTCTACTCTACACTTTATCTCCATATTTGCTCCTGTGAGTATTTTGTTTTCCTTCTAAGAAGGGCAGAAGCACCCACACTTTGGTCTTCCCTTCTTCTTGAGCTTCATGTGGTCTTTGAATTGTATCTTGAGTGTTTGGAGCTTTTGGGCTGGTTTCCACTTATCAGTGAGTGCATACTATGTGTGTTCTTTTGCCATTGGTTTACTTCACTCAGGGTGATATTTTCTATAGAACCCAGGTTTTAAAGTCTGCTTCAGATTTCTCTTTCCTAAGCTGTGCTTCCTCCTACACATGCCTATTTTGGGTTCTAAAATGTCATGAAAGCAGGTGTTAAGCCCTTGTCAAAATGTTTGTATCTTTCTGGGTGACAATCGATGTGTATGTTTACGTGGTTCTGTCCGTGCTTGTGCACATGGATTCCTATTGTGAGAAGGCCAAGTGTGATTAGAAACAGTGTGCTTCTGTGCACCTCTCTGGTTATTTACACTCTGCAACAGCCATTCAGCTGGAGGATGGTAGTGATAGAATTTTTGTATGTGTGTTTACATTGGGATTGACAACTGAAAGAAAGAAACTCTGTCAAAAAGCCTTTAGTGTGACCCACTTAGTAGACAAAATTAATTAATGCATTTGAAGGGAGCTGACATACAGGGAAGTTAAACATGGAAATTTAATCTATTTTGTTCCTGTCTGTAGAACAGCAATATGCTAATACCACATTTATTGATTGTAACATGTAGTGTGTTTTCAGCATGGTTTCTACAAAAAAAAAAAAAAAAAAAAGAAAGAAAAAAGAAAAAAGAAAGGAAGGAAGGAAGGAAGAAAGGAAAGATGAAATGTCAGGTTTTATTTATCTATGGCAACAGTCTACTTACATGATTCTGAATTTACACTATACATCTCTCCAGCAGAATAAAGGTTACTGTTTGGCTAAGACACTGTTTGCTATTTGTAAATATGATGGATGACATGGCTGGAGTAACAAAGCCCAAGCAATCAGACCGAAAATGTAGACCTGTAGGCATAGGTAATACTCATGTAGAGATTGCACAGCCTGCCATTCTTGATGAGGAATAAAAAGAATATATGTAGAAAGAAGCAGTACAGGATGGTGAGGAGAACATTTAGAATAGGAAAGTGCAAAGAACTGACTCATTGTAGGGAGTGAAAGCTGTTCTATATTTTCAGGAGTACAGATCTGTCAATAGCAGGTTCTAGACATGAATTGTAAGAGGCTGTAAAAGACTGAGCAAGTCACTGATCATCTTTGAACCTGTCTGGGGATCTACGGGATGACACAATAAGCCTGTTCTAAGGAGTGTAAGAAAATATTCAACCACCCGGGAAGGTACAGTCTGCTGTGCAAATGTCATTTGTCACTTTCACTTGCCCCAAAAGTTGATGAATCAGATAGAGGCTCAAAATACATCAAGTTGTAACTGTGGAGTAAAGTTGAAGCTGTCTTAGAAGGAGTATGTTTGTGACATAATGAACTGTATAGTAAGAGGCAGCTGAATTTCAGGTCAAAGACCTGGGAGCACTCCTGAGCCAAGTCCATCCACTTTACCTGCCTTGGCAGTTGGGAAGTGGAAGGGAATGACTCCCATCCTGTACCACAACTAAGATATGGAAACAGTGCAGGCTCTTCTTGGCTCTCTTTAGCTTCTTTGTTCTCTTTCCCTATAGCTCTCCATACTCTGGGTTTCACCCACCTCTACCACCACCATCATTGCTAACCAGAGATTATGAGCAACTTCTCTCAAATAACTTGCATTTTATGGTACCAGTAAGGCAGCTTATACTCGTTTCTTGATTTGTTGGATGAAGGAATTGAATCGGGTGATTTAGAACAGAAGCTCTGAGAGCTAATAAGACTGTATGTTCCAATGACGTGTACAGCACTCTCAGTATCTAGGGAAGGGAAGGAAATGGCATTTTTTGAAGTTATAATAGAGGGACTGAAATAAGAGGGTACCACTGTCTGGACACTGTGGAGTCTTACATTTTTATCTTTGCTTTCTAGGTGCCCTGATGCTGCTATTATAGGTTTCTTCTTTTCACTTCACTAGGCCACATCCAAGATAAGGGGAAAGTGTGTGTGTACTTATTTAGTAATGAAGGTCAGGTTGGAGTAGGAACCAGTTAGAACCTGGGAGCTGAAGTGACACAACAGAGATCATAAAGATGGAGTAAAGAAAGGGAGGGAAGGATAAGGGTCAGATATGCTGAGATCTGAAAGAAAGTTGCCGTTTGCAGTAAGGACTAACCAGAGAGAAAGGAAAGAGGGAGAGAAAAGAGGTGGAGAGGAAATGGATGATGCAGGAAGCAAGAAAGGGAGGGAGGGAGGAAAAAGGGAAGGAGAGAGGGATGAAGGAGATGGGGAGAGACGGAAAGGAAGAGAGACAGACACAGACACAGAGACTACAAAGAAGCTAAGTAGTAAACAAAGGTGACAGCAGACTACACTGGACCTATGGGTGGCATTACCTATTGTCTTGATATAATGGTCCTGCTTGTTCCTAGTGTTCCTCTCAAAATATTCCCAGGATTTCATGTCTGCATTAGAAGGCTGGAGATTGACATGTATTTTAGAAACACAGTAAATTTTCATAAATAATTAACAAGTAAAAGATTAATATTAAATATAGATTTTCCCAAAATATATAAAACTCTTAAAACACCCCAACACCTAACACACTTCTGAGTGTCAAAAGGAATAATGCACATTGACAAGAAGCTTAGCGTAGACCATAAGGAAGATTTGCTCATTTTCCAACTTGAAATTGCTTTGCCGAGAGGGATCTAATGCTCATCTCTGGGTAAAAGGGGTTTGCATTTTCTCTGAAGCTCAGCTGGAAAGTGGCAGATAGCATGAACTCATAACTGGTGTGATGTGCCTTATGGAGGTAAATGTCATTTTATTGCAATTTCTGAGGCTGTTGCTTGAGATTTCTAGGTAAGTGTTTGTGTCCCACTTTTCCCTTTTAGATCATCCTTCTCAGGACTGCAGCCTGGCAAGGTGCTCATCTTCTGTCTTGCATTGCAGAGAAAGAAAAGTTTGTTTTTTTTCTTAAGACAGCTGCTCTGAATGTTTTGGAACAGGGACTATAACAATGGTTATTTTAAAAGAAAAAAGGGCCCTCAATTTCTTTTGCTTAGAAGTATGGTTTCAATTTGCCATTACAGCATATACTCTCTCTCTCTCTCCCTCTCCCTCCCCCACCTCTCTCTCTGTCTCTTTCTCTGTCTGTTTCTCTCTCTCTCTCTCTTCCTCTCTCTCTCTCTCTCTCTTCCTCTCTCTCTCTCTTCCTCTCTCTCTCTCTCTCTGTCTCTTTCTCTCTCTCTCTCTCTCTCTCTCTCTCTCTCTCTCTCTCTCTCTCTCTCTCTCTCTCTCTCTCTCTCTCTCTCTCTCTCTCTCTGTGTGTGTGTGTGTGTACTGTGGCATTAGCTGTAGACTTCTTTCAGGATCACACGCTGAAGAACAGGAGGCAGGACTTAGATTGATAGCTGTGGCAGCAGGCTGCTCTGTCTGTTTCAGTGATGATGGGGGTCTCATTGGGTGGAGTTCCCACCATCTGCAAAGCTGATGCTTTTGGGACTGCAAGTCTTTGCATGAACATAAGAAGGCAGCATTTAGGGGCTAAGTGTATAACTCAGTGGCAAGGTCCTTGTCTACCATGTGCAAAGCTCAAGATCTGATCTACAGCAATGAACAGCAAGAAGGGCATAATTACGGAATGTTACTAGTAACTGAAATGCTTCTAAATTATTTTCACAGATGGGCAATAAGTACTGATTTTGGGAAATGTCGTAAAACTTGTAGAGTGGTAAAGATTTACAGAATATCTTTTTCATCATTCAGACAGAGTGAATAATATCAAGCTAAATAGATACGTTTTAGAAACACTTTAAAAAGAGTAAATAACCCTGTGTCTTATTACTAGGCTGATACCTACTATTTGTAAGTCTGTTCCAGAAAAAGAATATACAGCAGAATTAATCATCATATGTGCCACTCACTTCACTTCCAATATAGTAAGATCAATTTTAATAGAAATATCAATTCAGTACAGAAAAGTAGAAAGGGGTTTTATTTGTCAGTTTGTTAGTGAGGGAGGGAATCTATTATAAGCCCTGAACCTCCCTTTTTCCATTGGTTGAGGACAAAAGACAAGGTTGTCTGTTGTAGACTAACATAGGAGAGTGATGTGAGGTGGAACTACTTTAGTTCAACTATCCAAGAAAGTCCTGAAATGGAGACTTTTGGAACCAGAGGTTATATTAACAGGAAGTATTCAGTTGTACTGGTTAGATCATTCCAGACAGAGAGAAAAGAGATGAGTTTATAGGTGAGGCCGACTCCTCCTAATGTAGCCAGAAGCCATCTGTCATGTGCAGAAAGAAGGGTAATTAAAGGTGTTTGCATTTCACTTGAAATCCATCTTAAAACCAAGGATTGTATTAGGCAAGAAGTGACATGGTTGCCACGCTGAAAATACACTGGTTGTTCTGTGGGAAGGTAAGAGAAGAAACAAGGGCACCAGATGGTTGATTTTCATATTCAAAACGAGTGAAAGAATAGATAATCAAGCTAGAGCTGGGGTGAAGCAGGGCAGGAGTGCAAATAGAAGGAAGAAAATGATTTTGCCAATTTTTGTCCTAGTCCTAGAACTTATTGTAGAACCTGTAGTCAACAGAACTTGCCAAAGAATTTGATATGCTTAATGACAGAAGAAGAATCACAGAGATCACACCCGCCTGTGGTGTGAAGAACTGAATAAACAGTAGTAGTGCACAATGAGAGAAGAAATGTGGGAGGGAGATTTAGAGGATGGTGAGAATGTGACTAGTTCAAAACACCCATACATCCAATTAAGGATATAAGCCATTGCCTAGAAAGGCTGGGACTCAATGAAGAAAGGAGTCTAGCTTGGAGATCTGCCATTGGAGGTCTTTGGAATACTGATTCATACAAAGCTAACTGGATGAGGGAGATCACCCAGCTAGACAGTAGCTAGGGAGTATAAGAAAATGCTGAACAAAGCCTTGAAAAATCCCAAGTTGACTGCTGATTCAGGAGGAAGACATAAAGAGTGAGCAAGAGTGAGAAAAGCAAGAGTAAAGGAAGAAGGTGAGAGTGATGGAGGGGGTCTTGATGTGGTGAAGGCAGAAATGTTTCCACTGGGTCTGGTGACTGGGTCATACCCGTGACCAGGATGGAATAAATTTAGAAAGTGATGCATTTACACAATATGTTAAGCTAAAAGGCATCCACTGCATTGACTGCCCATAGTAGTAACCAGAGCTGGGATGCGGTGTGCTTGACACATGTGTCTTGGTTTGGAGCTTTGGGTTTTCCTGTCTGATGTGTTGCTGTTAAACCCAATCTTGAGAAGTATACCTTAGTGAGACTTGAAAAGCTCCCAAGTATTACGCATGCCACATTATTGTTCCTTTTGGCTTCTTGCAAGCGTTTGAAGTCTTGAGTCTGTGACAGATGAGCCCATTATATTTTCTGACTTTTTGAAGACTTAAACTCAGTGCCATAGCGACGTTTCATGTGAAATGTTTGGTGAAAGTGTCACATTCAAGCTGGTTTTTTATTGAGATTCTGCATTGAACTCCTGGGCCTCTTTACCTGTGTAATCTTCTCCCTTTTGTTTCTTGCTCAAAGATGGCTCAGAGATCATAGCAGCTGGATCAGGATTAGTAAAGAAACCACAAGTTGACTTTGGTTAGATTCTGAATAGCTAAAGCTACATTACAATGGGGCCACAAAACACAAACAAGTAGAAATGCATACTGATTTGAAAAAATTAAAAGGCAATCTGGACTTTTTTGAATATTTTCATTGTCAACTCTCAATGTTACTGAGGGGCGGTAGCCTTCTTGGGTCCTGGTATTCATTTTCACAGGCCTTATTGGTAATGAATGGGGAATTGCATCTTTAAATGCATATACTGAGAGCATCTGAGGTATTTCAAAACACATCCTGGCAGCCTGTGGGCAGCTGGTTTTAGTGTACAGACAACATGCCCTGTGTGTATCAGAAGGGAGTCCAGTCTATTCAGTAAGGATGAATCCCCAGACTCCTGGCAAAGGGAATTAGACAAAGCCAGGAGGATGGGAATGGAACAAGAACAGAGAAGAACATGGTGCAAGGGAATGAAGGACTCTGAAGCAAACCAGGGAGCAACAATGAGAAACTAAGAAAGACTAAAGATAAGACCCTTGATCACAAGCCAAATAGGTCTCAGAGTCTGGAAAAAACATGGAGACAAGGCTGGTTCTGATCCAAACCAAACAGCAGGAAGATGGCTTAAACCTCAGCTGAACTGGGACAGCAAAAATAAAAACGTAGATATGCCTGGAAACTTTTCTCAGTGGGGCAGGGCAGCAGAGAGAAGCAACTCCCTACTGTGGGTGTGACAGTGACCTCAGTGGAGGGAGGAAGAGTATGGACACTTGAACCAGATGAGGGGTGTTTCTGCCCATCTCAGGTCATCTCCTCTGCTCCTCTTTTCCTAGAATGCTCATCTCTCCCTCTTCCCTTAGTATGCCATTTCTCCTGTCTGCCCTAAGCCTTTCAAAAAACCATCCATATTGAAAGAAACAACAGCAAGCACAGCCACACTTCCTCGAATACTACCCCTACAAGAGTCAGTATGCAGCATTGATAAAATGGTGATAAGCGCAAAGCAACGTTTTTATTGCACTTTAAAATACATAAAGCTCTTTAATGTAATTAGCTCCTCTGATCACAGCCACGCTAGAGGCTGGCAGTGTAAAACTTAGTTACAGATTAAGGAGAATTTCCCATCATTAGATCCGTTGCCAGAGACTCAGTAATTGGCAAAATGAGCCAAGTCTTGTCAAACCGTATTGCCCCCTCCTTCTGAACTCCACAGTCTCTCTCTCATTTTTTCTTCATTATGTAGCACAGGGTTATCTTTATAAAAATAGAAAAGTCTTTTGTATGGACATATCATAGCTATAGACACACAAAACTATTATTTAGATATGGAAATAAAATCAGACAAATTTAGGCCTTTTCCCATTGACTATAAAGATGCTTAGAACAAAGGCATCTGACTGTGGCAGACAAAAATTAAGAGCCAGTATAAGTGATAAAGTATATTCCAGAAGCAGACATTGCCAATGTTGTCAATGACAGTAGGGTCAGAATTGTCTGGTTATTTGTGATGTCTGATGACACTGGTCCTCGGTAATAAAGATTTTAGGGAAATATGAAGACAATAATAATTTGGTTTTTTGAGCTTATTGCCACAAGCAGAAATCTGTGATTTTTTTTAGTGGGTACAAGTGACATATTTTTAGGGTCATAATAGAGCAAGAGACAAGTCGCTTTATTAGAGGGACCCAATGTATTTATTCACACAATGCTGCTATTTAGGCATTTTCTGATAGCCCATTTCTGACTATTAGATTAGACCCCAAATAGAATAATCTACAACTCTGTGTAACTAACCTATTTTGATCCACTGTAAGCACATTTAAAACAAAACAGAAAACTGCAAACAGAAACAGTTAGACTTCTGGTCTTATTCAGGTAATCTGCTATACAAATGATTCTATGCTTCTCCCCACACATACAACTTCCTGGGCCTTAGAACCCTGGGATTACCAAATCTTAGTAGAATTTCCGAGGCAAATATCCATCTGTGCACACACACACACACACACACACACAATATGACCTAGGTCGTGTTGTTTTCTTTGACTGCATCTACCGGGGGTTAACCAGAAGTGAGCTGTTCAGCTGTTGACAGAGTAGAATAAACTTGATCAGTCATAGGAAGCAATAAGGGCAATGTTCGAGTAGAGGCAAATTTAAAGATCTGTCCCTATGTTTTTGTCATCTTGTCTTCCCAACTGAATGGAGAGCATTCAGTCACTATATAAGTTGCAGTCTTTTTGAGGCTTTCTTGTTTGGAGGGTAGTTGAAATGTTTTTTTCAGCTCCAATCTGCTATTCAGTTGGCCAGTTAACCTTTGTGGGGGAGCTTTCTGAGAACAAGTCTTTGAATTTAATTTAGGTTTATTGGGTTTCATCAGAGGTTTATCATCTAGGTGTTGGATCTGCTAGGAATGTACTTTAAAAAAAATAAACATACGATTTGAAGAAAAATAAAACATTCTTGCCTTTAAATATACATTTAATGGAATTCAGGCATTTGACCAAGTATTAAAGACAGTTGGGGATCAGGTGTGTTCAGGGTTAGGTGTTTCCACCATCAAAGACTGTGAGGCTTAAAATGGAAGTAAAAAGAGCCTGAGGAGAGAGTGAACCAGGAAAATCTTTACTACATAAAACATGGGGGCCTGGTTTGGATCTATCGTGCCCATGTAAAAGCCAGGTATGATAGTGCACACCTGTGAGCCAAGTGCTATGGGGACAATGAAGAGCTGTAAGACTTTCTGAGCAGTCAGTATAACTGAATCAGAAAGTTCTAGTAGATAGAGTGAGAGACCCTTTCTCAAAATGTAAGGTAAAGAGAAATAGAGGGAGACACCTGATTGATGTTTCGGGGACACACACACACACACACACACACACACACACACACACACACGAGTCATGCTCATGCACACACACGAGCATGAATACACAGACACAAGCATGCATCCCCTCTACAT
Organism: Mastomys coucha; assembly: GCF_008632895.1. Classification (NCBI taxonomy): domain Eukaryota; kingdom Metazoa; phylum Chordata; class Mammalia; order Rodentia; family Muridae; genus Mastomys; species Mastomys coucha. The sequence goes on along the minus strand of NW_022196905.1, from coordinate 173,439,857 downwards.
GAACACATGCACACGTGTACATCAGAGGGAAAAAGATAAAGGGGAGAAACAAACAGTCTGTTAAGGAAACAGCTACAAACTGTGCGATGTACAAGGAAAGAGAACAATAGATGTATGTTATCTCTGTGCTTGCCACTGGAAAGCACCCTGCCCATCCGAAAGGTCAAATACATATAAGCATCAACTTTCCTGGTGTACCAGGTATACCAAGGACATAGGATTTAACATCCGATGTCCCCAGGCCAAGACCTGCCATTCACTAGCTCAGCGTGCATCCACTTCTGCTCCCTCACATACAGAAAGGGTGTTGGATAGGTGCTTTCCACAGTTCTTCAGGACTTCATCTGAAAGTTGATTGTTTTGCTGTCTTTCTGGGACTTTGTCTTGGGGAAATCAGAGAGGAAATTTTATAAAAGTGAGAAGACAGATTCAGAGGTCTGGAAAGATGTCTGTGTTGCTGCTGCAGAGCTGGGAGGGGCTAGGATGGGTGGAGCAGAGCGGAGGACTTTTGTCACCCCAGGCTCTCAGGGCCCTGACCTGCCTTTAGCTGTTGCTAATATCAGATTCTAAGGACGATTTCATCTAAAGATTTCTCGTAGGAAGAAAAGGAGAAGCAGTTTTTAATAGAATGCTGTACTCCTTAGGGATTAATCTCTGGAGCTAGACAATTGTATATTCCAAATACCACCACAGTTCAGGAGTGCTTTAGAAAACTCTACATCTTCATCTCATTTTGTATAAAATGACATTTAAACTAAGATTCTATGAAATCTTGCAAGGCTTATGAATAGGGATACAACCCTTAATGTTCTGATTATTTATACTCATAAATAACATAAATAACAAATATATTATCATAGATAATTTTTTTTTTCCGAAAAGCAAGGTGCTGGTAACTAAGCCCTTGGGTGACTTTGGGCAGGGCCACTTTCCATCTTTCTGTTTCTGATGTAGCAGATTCCTTTTGAAGAGTGGAAATTTATCTGGAAACTTAATCATCTCCTAGATAAAGCACGGTTCTTGATGTGCTAGTAATTATGCCAAAGGGATCGACTTGACTACTCCCTTAGGATTCAGAATTAGACGAGGAAGGTGGAGTCACAGAGAGAAAGGCACCGAGACCCATGTCCACGTGGGAGCTGAATAACTACTGCAGACACGTTTGATCTGTAAACACCTGTGTATCTATTTAGTTTCTCCAGATTTTGCTCATGGGAGAGACACTTAATTTGTTCTTTGAGTTGAGCCTTACTGTTTAACTTGCATGTGGATTTAATCATACTGGTCAAAAAATTCTTTATGAACAGCCAGACAGCTTGTGCACATAGCTATAGACAGTCCTACTCTGGGGTCAATGGGACACCATATGGATTGTATTTTTATGATTTGTTTTATTTTTATGTGTATGAGTATTTTTCATGTATGTATCTTTTTATGTACCACATGCATGTGCCTGATGCCTATAGAGCCAGAAGAGGGTGTTGCACCCACTAGAACTGTTGCTACAGATGTCTGCACACTGTCATTTGAGGGCTGCGAATTGAACCCAGGTCCTCTGCAAGAGCAGTGGATGCTGTTGACAGCTAAGCCATTTCTCCCATCCTGGAATATATCTTAAATGTTTAACTCTATACATAGAAATGCATGTCAGGGATATTCAGGCAGCACAACGGTGGGTGACTTCAGCTTGAGATAGTTAGCTCAGCCACACTTACGTCTTTAAGGGCAGACTCTTATGTCAGCAAACCTTTAGAATATCATTTATTTTAGCTAAAACATTGCAATACAAGCTGCACATGATCAAAGGATTTCCTGTCCTTACTTCAACCTTTCAGGCGCATGCCTCATGACCTTAAGCTAAGCATACTCCCAAATATGTCTGCAATCTTCTTAAATTATAATTTTAATTTGAGCATACTCAGGAATGTAGTTCTTCACCAAAGATGCTCATGAATATACCTTCCCCTAAGATACTTTCCTATATAAATACATAAAGGCTCCCAAATGAAACTTCCAGACTTCCATTCCCCACGGGCCTTGTTATAAGCAACTCCCATTCTTGCCTTGCCTGTTGTGAGTGGAACCAGTTTCTAAAATGCTGATGGTGGCTGGTTTAGCTCTGCACTTAACCAATCAAGTTTAGTTGCAAGATACAGGAAAATATGAATCAGATAGTTGGCGTTAATGTTCTCTGTGAAGCCTATAACGTTACCATTGGTGCCTGAGGTTATCTTTACATATGACATGTTCAGCAAGCCTGTGATCCCTTATCAGAGTTGTGATCCATGTTTCGTGAATCTCCTTAGCACTGTGATAACATTAGAGGCACATTCATAATGAGAATGGCAGCAAGACAGAGGAAAGCGAGAGACAGACACAGACACAGACACAGAGACAGACAGAAAGAGACAGACAAACAGGCAGACAGAGGCAGAGAGAGACTGAGAGAGACAGATAGAAAGAGACAGAGAAAGAGAAAGAGAGTGAGAAAAAGACAGAAATAGAGAGGCCAATGAAAACTAGAATTAGTAATTTCAATTGTTGAAAAGTGCTTCTCTAGTTTACCACATTTCTATAAACTAGAATTACGATTTTTTCTTTTCCATGCGCTTCTTTTAGGAATCACATCAGAGAGGCTAAAAACTGATTCTTCTTCCTTTAGTGGCCCTTTTAGAGGCCATTTAAATATTAATAAAATATTATTTTTGAAGGCCATTTAAAATAAAATGACTAATTGAAATTCAATTGTATGTTATGTTTTCTCACAACTCAGAATTCATCTATAGTCTCAAAATAGGACATCTAAGAAAATACCATACCGTAACAGCAATTTTTTAGGTGCTCGTAGATATTTGTCTTCTGTTTGGCATTTCCTTTCAGTTAACTTTAAAGTGAAGATAAAAATGACAGCTATTTCTCAGTTGACATTTAAAAGACAAAAATAAGAAACCCAACAGCACTCCCGGGAATTTTAGAGGGAAAATAAGCATATTGACATTCTTTCTCTTCTGTATATTGATTTTTTGGCTCCAGCTGTACCAGGGCCACAAAGAGTTAGAGTTAATCATTCTTGATTTTTTTTTATTGTAAGTCACATTTCTTATCTAAAATGCCAAACAATAGCAGTGCTAGTTAATTTATTTATGCCATGAACATGCACAAGGTGACTCCGTGAAACCCTCCCAAGGTGACTTGTAAACTGGGTGGTCTTTTATGGATCACATTCCGACTCATGTTCTAGAGACAATTGATCTTGTGCATCTCAGAGGTGATCCTAGGCTGCTCAAGTGACTGCTCAATTGAATGCACCACTCTCTCTCTCTTCCCTGTGAAGTCAGCCTGAAGGCTCTTCACAAATACACAATGCCTTAGTTTGCATGTAACTTAGCCTAACTAGTAGCCTAACTAGCCATCAGAGAATAGAATCTTCAACCATAAACTAGTGTCTACTTTTACTGCAAGTTTGTAAAGGTTTTCAAAGGTCTATTATATATGATTTTATATAAATATATGTTGTATTCATAAAATAATAATTTAAAAAGCTTCTTGATGGATATTGATATCATAGATAACAAATTACTATAGCGTTATGAATATACAAATATGTGAACATATCTAGATGGGTACAGTAATGTAAAGCAAAATTTTCAAAGCCAGAAAATTCTGTGGAACGCAGAGCGACAACTGCCTGAAGATGTCCGTGCATTATTACCTGAAACTTGGGACTGTGCTCTATTACCTGACAATGAAGATTTCTGTTATAAGTGGAGTAGGGGTTGTAGCATTAGTCCCTTTGTACTGCTACAACAAAACACTGGAGTTAGGGTAATTTACAAAGAACAAGAATTTATTTCTTCAGAGTCTGGTAAGGCTGAAAATTTGGAAGGAAGAATATAATATCCTCATGTGACAGAAGACTGAGCTGACACATGCTGCATGAAAGCTTCTATATACACCATGATCTTGCTCACACAGAGCAACCAATGGAGCCTGATAATTCCTCAAAGACCTCAAGTCTTGATTTTCTCATGCTGGGGGCATCTGGATTATGGATAGAACACATTCAGACCACAGTATTACTCACCTGGTGACCTTGAAATAGAGATGAAATTTGGAATATCCTTGGTTAGCCCAAAGTAATTCTAAACTCCTTAATCAATCATAGAAGAAGGAGACTGATTAGAAGGTTCAAAGATTATGTCCATTTCTGGCTAGGAAAGTGGACAAAGAAATTTCTACCCAAAGGACATGGCAACTCTATAGGCTGGAAAAATAAAAGCAAATGTTCCCCTCTAGAACATGCAGAAAGGAATCCATTACTGTAGCTTTTGAGACCCACACCAGACCTCTGTGTATCTTTAGGACAATAGATTCATATTGTGTTAAGTCACCAAGTTAGCGAGAAAACAAACTAATCCTGGTAGCTTACAACAATGGTATTGTGCTACCTTTCTGTGAAAGGGCCTTTGACATAGCTAGTAAGAAGCAAGGACTTACTTCAGTTCTCAATTTTGAAATTTCCAACATAGTCACTTGGTCACATTGCTTTTGGGCCTATTGCAAAGTAGATGATCTTGGCAGAAATATGAAGATGAGGGGGTTCTGTTTGTAATCATAGCTGTTTATACTTGGAGGGGTGTGGGGTGTCCTGAAGAAATGAGCAGTGTGGTTGAACCTCAAGTATCTTTCTACCTTGTTTCCAAATTTTCCACCTTGTTCCCAAAGGACTCCATCATACAGAGAGCTACTGGATTATGACTTATGTTAACAGAATTGAGTTGCCTACACAGCTGCGGCATGCACACACACGTATATACACAATAATGAATTTTAATGTTTAAATAATTTAGAATTTTATTTAAAGGGTTCCAATCATTATAAGGAACTTTTGAAGTCATCTAGTCCAAAATTTTGGCTTTACCAATAGATAAATCTAAGACCAGGGCAGTTAGCTATCTGCAGGAGGCAAAAACTAGATGAGAATCCTTTCTTCATAATTGAGTGTTCTCTCCATTACATATGGAAGTCCACTTAGAGCTATTCCTCAGGACCTCAGCTAGCCCCCAGTTAGCCTCACCATCAAGTTGAATAGAAATGTGACATTGTGTTCAAGAGCCAGTAGTTAGTACCTGGGCATGTTTCCAGGGTTGGTTCCCTAATTCAAAAGTATTTGACACCAACTAGATATGTATGCATTAACAATATGACTCTTTTCTGCAGAAATCCTCAATCACTAAGTCATAATGAAGAATGATGGGTTTGCACATTATCTGGCTTACTATCTGCCATCGCCAATGTGGCATTGTTAAAATATGCCCATGCCTCTCCTTTCATTCTCTAGTTGTAGAGAAATAGTACACCTTCCCTTAGTCAAGTTAGGCTCTCTCCTCAGTGCAGTGGAACTCACTCTGCTATGTTGGAGAGTGACCAGGAGTACTTGAAGAGCCAGTGTATCATTTGAAACATGCTAGGTATGACATAGTGACTGTATATCATCAGGTGTTTTATTTTCCTCTAAAACATGCTGGTCGTTCTTTAGAGCTTGTTTATCCAAATGGACAGGTGTGAGATAAATCTTGGAGTCCTGAAAGTGAGAAGATGTCAGATAAGACATGGCCAGAGTAGGTTAAAGGAAAGAAGAGGATGACAAATGGGGGTGGGTGGGGGAGTGACTAAATTGACATTGTTTTATGAATGTGATAACTGAGGAAACCACAGTAAAAGGAACAAACTTACTAGGGAGCAATTGAGAACACCAGTTATTTTCCTCTTGAAGAAGTGCTTTATAAGAGAACCCTCTGCTCTTTTGTGTGCTGGTCAATACAAGCTGAGAATCTGTCTTCCCTCTTTTTGACAATGACCCTGAACAAGGGCATGCTCTCCATTTAAAACATCTCTTCTTTCTGAAGCAACATTACAATGTGATCAAATAGAGTCCCCTCAGTTTATGTGGCTGATCTGAGTTGAAGAATGTAGCTGACAGTTCCCTTTGAAGTGCCTCACCTGGGAACTGAACCAAACCTTGATTCTGAATCTCTCACTATGCTTACTGTGACCTCTACCTTGATCTCTGCTCACCACCCTCACTACCGCGAGTCATAATGTCTGTCTCATCAGACAGAGAGCAGAATATAGCAGATTTCCAAAACTTGTCTTATCACAAATGTAAATGTCCACAAATACAACCCTTTAAAGGTTCTAATCTTGGTCTCCAAATGATTCTTTTTTTAAACTAATATTGTATTAATTGAGAATTTCATACAATGTATTTTGAGCATATTCAGATACCCCAAACTCCTACCAGATCCACCCCACCTTCCTATCCACATAACTTTGTGTTCCCTTTCTTTATTCGTAAGGCAGTTCTGATAATTAGATACTGTAATACGCAGAGATATTATAAGGAATGAAATAGAAAAGCAGGTGATAACAATGAAGAGTTGCTAGTAATTCTAAGGTGAAAACCCTTTAATGAAAGCTGTCCTGCTGACAGGCAGTTTGGGATATTACCCTCTCAGTTTCCCAATTGACTTGGGCAATTTGACAAATAAGCTCAGCATCCACATTCTCAGAAACGTTATCTCAGGTTTTTCTGAGTTATCTTACTTCTGCTAGTGATGATAATTTTATGGATGACCTTCTGGTCCATGCTGTCAGTGCTCAAGAAACACCTACTTCTTCTTTGCCATGTCTTCATTATGCTTGCAGGCTTGCTAGCTGTCCCTTTCCTGCCCTATGTCTCGTCTAGAAGTATGACTCCCACTCACACTGTGTGACAACTGTTCATAACCCCTAAGGTTCTGTGCCCTGAGAGGTAGAGACCATGTCTAGTAAACAGTGTTTGTCAAGTGAATGTCTGATGTAGACTTAAAAAAAAAATGTACACGGGAAATGAGCCAAGGAGCTTATCCCAGGATAAGAACAGGAAGTGGGAGAAAGTATCTATGATTAACTGGAAGTTCCGGCACCCTCCAGACACAGTTCCTTATTTATCTAGAGTTGCTCTAGGATTATTACAGAGGCCATATTGCCCTTCATTGCTTTTCTTAGTCATAGAAGAAGCTATGGGGCAAAGGCTCTAGGAATGGCCTAAAAGCTATAGCCAATCACTGGCTATAGAGGCTGCCGATTTGAACTTTCTGGTTGTGTGGCTAGACAATGTTTAGAAGGGAGCCAATGCATAGAATACTATTATGTGCTCAGATCGCAAGTGCACACAATGAAATGCGGGTGGTGCTAATAATTATGATTAACTAGTAATGTTTCATACTGTGACGTGAAGGTGAATATAGTGCTTTTTAGGTTCATGAAACTGCTTCCTCAAGCCATCGTAAGCAGTATGAAAGGCAGAGACAGAGAGAGAGAGAGAGAGATATCAAGATCTTAGGGCATCCTCTTCACAGAAGCACAGAAGTGCCCATCACCATTACCTCATAGAGAATTTACAACATTCACATTTATGCTCCTTTGCCTTAAGTGTGTTCCCTCAGAGATAACTCTTGCCAACTGGCTTGGCTTTGTTCCCAAGTTAATTGTTAGTAAAACCAGACTTATCCAGGGAAGTGAAGCTGTGGAGACTTTATTATAAGAAACTTTTGTGTCTAAAAGTCTGGACCAAGGAGGAGAGGGCAAGCCACAGTGGAGCAGACATCAGCTGTTCAATTCACTCAGAAGAAATGGGGAGGAGGTTGACCATTGAAGTCCACTCGGCATACATTTTATTTCCTTTTCCCATGCATTCTGTGGAATAGTTTTTAGGGAGAAAACAGGAGCTTCTTGTTCAGCAGAAGCAGTGGGAGAAAACCTGATTGCTCTCAGGAAGTCTTCGCAACTCCCTCAAGGCTGTTATTCTTTGTGGCATGGCGGGAGGGCAGGATTGTTGGGAATTGCTCTGAGGCTAGCTGTGAGGACAGGTGTAAACCAGAGGGGATCTACATGCACAGCCTCCTCTCTGCTTCTTATAATTTAGGTGGCTAGAAGATATTCATGGCTTACTGAACATAATATAGACCTTGGCCTGAGATCCTCCCTGATGCTTTATAATTTCACTTTATCCACTTTTGTGAGTCCCATAATTTTCCCTTCTCAGTGCTCCCGTACTTTGGCTTGCCCTTTCCTTGACTGCCCTGCTCACTCTCCTGCTCTCCTGTGTCCATCTAGCTCTCCCAGTGAGTTTCACCCCCCTGCCCCCACCCAATATGACAGCTATGCCAAGTGGGAGCACTCCACCTATGAGCACATCCCTAGCCCACTAGCTGCAGATAGGTGAAGGACCTCCTGCCCTTGTGGCAAGGTTTCCAGGTGACTTGGTACAGAGGCTCTCAGGTGGCCCTAAAGCTGTAGCCATCACAGCTGAGCACAGGGGCTGCTTTGAACTTGTGCTGTGATGGAATGAGGTTTAGAGAAAGAAGGGTAACTCTACTTGCCTGAGATAACCAGCTTGAGACTCTAGTGGTTATGCCTACCAGATGGAGTAAGCTTGTCAGAGTCCCATGAGCCCTGTGTCTGAATAGGAAGAGGACACACCTGTCCATTCGGTCCCTTTCTCATCTTTCTCCTTCCTTCTTTTCTTCTATCCTTATCCCTTCCCATTGTCCTTCTATTCATTCAGCATGTTTATTTCTCATCAAGTATGTTGATAACTGATAACGCCATTCATACTGGAATGTATCAAACATTCATTTTTTTTAATTAGTTCCTTTGAAGATTTCATACAATATGTTTTGATCATATACATTCCCTTCAGAAAGCCTACTTTAAGTCACTTAAATTATCTAAGCCATGGGACTCTTGGTAGGACTGGGATAACAATGCTTCACATTGTAACATAATTAGTGGCACAAATTACTTCCAAATGAATGCAGGCCCTTCTGTTTGGAAGACATGGAGAATTTCAGATCTTTTCTTGCCTAGAGTATCAAATTAGGTATGGGGCTCTGTGTGTGTGTGTGGGGGGGGGCTTGTGTACTGTGTAACCCATCAGGGTCAGTTTCCTTGACTATGAAACTGTTTCTTATTGCTTAACTGCAGACACTGTTGCTGTTGCTCACTGTATTAATCCCATATTCCCACTCATTGAGTAGGGTTAAGCTATGAGATAGGAGGCCACAGTAGGGATATGGGTAAAAGCCATCTTGGTTCCTTCTATTTCCTTCTCCTTATTTGCCCTTATAGGATATCTCCAAGTAAGACTCTGTCCCTCTGTGTCCTAGCTTTCCAGGCCAGACCCTCTTTTCAGCCCTTCCCTTTCCTGTGACCACTTCCTGGTAGGCATTCCGTTCAGGTGGCCCACTTCCTGGACTCAGATGCTTCCAGTGATTCCATTGGTCCTTCTATCTTGCTCAGGGGCAGTTGCTTCCTGAAGTCACTAACATCTTGATTGCCCTTTTTGTGTCCCCTTGGACATTTTAGAGACTTCAGTCCCTTTTTAGCTAGTGTCCCAACTGACTGCTCTCTGTGCTGCATGGAATGTGGTATGAATGTGTATCTTAGAAGGTTACTATTATAGAGAATAAATTTGTATTATAAGGCAGCAAGGTTTTTTTTTCAGTTCTCAGTTGCAATTCATTTATGAGTCAAAAAATCAATACAAAGAGTCCAAACCTCCATTTTCGGATACAAAATAATGTTGAGTTGAATACTAAATATTATTGTGCATCATGTGCCACATAGTTTTGCAAGCTTACAGTTTTCTGTATACATATATGTGTTGTGTGCCAGTTCATGGTGCAGCTGGGGTCTAATATATAATTGAAATTCAATGGTCAAGGTTTTCTGGCACATAATAAGCACTCAATAAATCCTAGTAACTATCATTCCTGTCCAAGACTGTGTCATACGAACACTATCCAGTCAGATAGCACGAAGAGTTTACCATTCCAACATCACTTGAGCTCATTAAAAATAGTTCCATCTAGTTGTGTCAGGGTGTATTCAAATGGACACACTATTGCCTTACTTGTGTTTGATTATACCAAGCCAGGCACAGCCTGAGTCAGCCTCCTTGGCTGAGAGAAGAGGCAAGCAGATCCAAGGAACTGAAGCATTTTTAAACTTGCATTTTATTTTCCTATGAGTCATTGCAAATGTGTCCCTGCAGCATTCTTTCCTGTGGCTGAATGCTCTAAGACAGACAGGTTTCTTCCCAAAGCTGGGGATGCAGGAAGAGGGACGAGAAAGCAGCTCGCCAGTCAGCACATGAAGGACAACTTCTGGCCCACCTCCTTTACAAAAGCATCAAAAGGCTCCCTGGGAGCCATGACACTGATAACTAACAAATATTATCAGCGTCCTAACAGCTGCTAGTGGGAAGGAAGAATCAAAATTGTGTGGCTTCTCTCTTTGCCTCAGCTACCTCACTTACAAGGGGTGCTATTTACCATGTGATAAGGACCACAAAGAGCAAACGATTGGACAAAAGAATATTTAGCTTCTTTACCTTTTCAGGCAAACAGACCCAAATGAATCCTCCCATCTCCAGGGGACCAATAACCTGAGGGACAGCAAAAATCCAAGATTTATATGGATTCCTTTGTTTGATGCTTCCCTGAGACCACATTAAAATCTTCCTGGGGCTGACAGCAGGCACCCTAGGCTCTCTCTGCTGCTGGGTGTGACAGCATTCTGGGCTCTCCCTTAGTGTGGCTGCTTTTCAATGTCCAACCTGACAAATGTACACCTCTACTTTTACAACTGATGATGCTTGCTAGTCACTGCAGTGAAATGGTGCAGAACCCACTAACAGTTACCTAGGATTCCCATTGTCCGATTCATTGACTCCTCACAGTAGCCCTATGGGGATAGATAGCTTCAATGATCTTCCTCATTCTCTAGATGAGCAGACAAATCAAGAAGGCAAACACCTTGCTCAGATTCACACGACCAGTTGGTAGAAGCATCAGAATCAGTCAAGGCCATGTAGCCTGCTATGTCAAGTTCAATATGGCCTTCTGTGTGGGGAGCAGCAACTGGAAGGTCTATGTTCTCATTTTCTCATTAAACAGTTTATCTGGTCTGCTGAGAAATCAATTCCTCTCCAATATCTCCCTCTTATCTACAACATAAGGAAGTTTTCAGAGTGGCAGATAAAGGCTATGCTCCCATCTTGCTTAGTCTGAATGGGTAATGGGCATGCAGAGAAGAGCTATCTCAACTATCTGGTTTGCTTATGAGCAAACAATAACTTCTGCTGTGTTTAACCATCTTGAAGTTATTCTTGTTGTTTTTATCATTGTTGTGGTAGCTTGCCTGTCCCAAATAATGCCACTAGTTAGGTTAGCATAATACTATTCACAGCAGCCTGGATTCAAGTTCTCAAGTTCTCTCTCTCTCTCCCTCCCCCCCCTTTCTGTCTTTCCCTCTCTCTCTGTCTCCACCCCTCCCTCTCTCCCTCTTCCCTCTCTTTCTCTCTCCTCTCCATCCCTTCTTTTATCTATATATACATTCCTTTCTCCTTCTCTCCCTCCCTCCATCTATCCCCCCTTTCTCTTCTACACCCTTTATCGTCTCCCTCCCTCCCCTAACCCTTGCTAAAGGTTGTAACTAAACAGTTATCAACTGGGAAAGGTGTGTGTGTGTGTATGTTTGTTTGTGTGTTTGTGTGTGTTGTTGTTACCATTATCTATTTTGTTTTAACCTTTGTAAGATAAATCACAAAACCTCAAGTGACTGTATGTTCCAGTTAATTCTATGCTTTATTGAATACCACTTTGAATTCTCTAGTTCATTTAACCTTTGTAGTGAAACTCATTTGAGATGCCACTGAGCCACTTTTATGCTTTATTAAGAAAAAACTACTAAGTTAAATTTAATTCTTCATAGCTGAAATTGTTGGAGAATTGTTTTGTTTATGTCATACATATTTGGAACAAAGCTTATTTTGAGAATATTATTGAGAGCTATGAATAGACTGGGAGACAACAGAGAGGAAGGGATCCAAGGATGGAGGAAATTCTACATGCTGTTTGCAGGTCTCTGCAGGCCACCTGGCAGTAGAACAGAAGCGAAAGGATCACTGTCACAGAGTGTCTTTTTTTTT
>NW_022196905.1:173422172-173427810 GCF_008632895.1 Mastomys coucha | reverse complement strand
TTTTTTTTTTACATTTATTTATTTGTTGCAGGGATCAGGCAAAACAAGGTCCATGCCTACCATAACCTGTGTATGAGGGTCAGACTCTTTCAATCCATCATGTGGATCCTGGGAATCAAAGTCCAGTCTTCTGGATTGCTGGCAGACACATTTGCCCTACCACTGATCCCACTTCTTGTTTCTGCCATAGATTTTTGACATCTTGCTAAAAATATAATCTTGCCTATTAAAAATATGAAGATTTGGCAAAATCCTTAATTTTTCTTGAAAAATTCAGAATATATTAAAATCATGATCATTTTTCTCGTCAATAGTTGGTTCTTATTTATTCTATCAACCTTTTTGTGTTTATTTACTGCTTATTATAACTTTTACTGTTAAAATCTCAGTGTCAAAAGGTTAAGTCTAATTCATCAAGATTTTGGGGAACTAACAGTTGGGAAGATGGTTCAGTGAGTCAAGGGGTTTGTTTCCTACCCAAGTGAGAGGAACTGAGTTAGTATCCCTAATCCCCACATAATGGCAGGCTGTGGTTAGACACATCTATAACAACATTTCTGGGGAGGCAGAAATAGGGACTTTCTGGGAGCTCATGGACTTACCAGTCTAGTTTAATTGATGAGCTCTTAGTTCAGTGAAAGACCTATTTTCAAAACTACGGTGGAGATCAATTGAGAACGATACCCATCAGACATTCCTGTGTAGCCAAGCAAGTGTACACACATACAGATGCACGCGCATGCACACTAGTTTGGGAAATTGATTCTAAATAGATGAGCAACTCTTTTGCTGATGCTGAAGATGAAACAGAGGGAATCACATACACTAGGAAAGTGTTTTGCCCTTAACTGCATCTCACACTCCTGGTGTCCCACTTAACATTTCTCACATTCAGCTGTGGAAATGAAGCCCAGAAATCTTCCTTAATTTCACAAAAATAAATCTAAGTAGTGATACACATTTAAATCTCCAGATGTCAGGTGCCCTTTGTTGCCCGCCCTGTGAAACCCCCTCTGTGTTCTCCTCTTTGGTTCTTTTGGGTTGACACCACACCTGCAGGGGAAATCCTATAGAGGGTGCAGGTGATTATGAAAGTTTGTAAAGATAGAATTGCCCCAATTGGTTTCTTTTCCTGTTTGCATCCTTCCTAGCTTTTTTTTTTCTTGTTCTCCAATAGAACACTCTTGCTGATTAAAAAAAAAAAAAAAAAAAAAAAAAAAAAAAAAAAAAAAAAACCTCTTCATGATGACTGCTAAATGTACAACTCTATTTTGTAAACACTAAATAATAATAAATAAATAAACAAACCAACAAAACCCTGCTTGTTTGTTTAGATGTGACTCTGACTCTCACACACATGACTGCTGTGAGCATAGAGGGAAGAGGGCTTGTGGATTCCCCATTTTGTTGGGAAAAATTCCAATTCCTCTTTGCTCTATATTTCTGCCTCGCCCTGGGAATAGCTCAAATGTATCTCTTCTTGATTATTTGTAAGCTTGCCTCTGCCTGGCTGTATAATCTGGCAGGAGCTATGACTTCAGTGTGTATCTTCTTAGGACCAGAGCTAGGAGGTGTTACATAACTGTCCTTCTAGTCAGTGAAAAAGAACCTGGGAAATAAACTGTAGAGATGCCCTGACTCTTCTAAACCTTTCCTTTGTGTCTTGAAACAGTGATGCGTATTGAGGAATTAGGACCTGCACATGCAGATCAAGTCTCTGAAATGGTAGACTCAGTCCACCTTAAGATACTTCTCTAACGTTCAACATTATCTTGAGTTTCGAAGCAGGAAAGCCAGCAGTATATAGGGTCCTACTCCTCTCAGAAGGATAAGAGAGATCAAATTTAAGAATGACAGATACAATAAAACAAAACTGTGTGATGGTACAAGGTTAATGTCTCTCTACCTCCGAAACAACTCTGGGGAAATGCTCATCATCACAGCTGTTGGATCTCGAGCTTTCATCTCATACAAATAATGGTGATATCCACAGAAAGCCATTCCCTGAAGCTGCCCTTACAGGCAGCCTGGTTTCCATTGGTGTCTCATTCCAAGTAGGGACATACGCTCATCTAGAGTCTTTTATTAATGCAAACAAACACCCAGTGGCACTGAATCTTGAAGCTGAAGACTTTGAGAAGGAGCCTGATTTTTCCATTGTGCTGATGGGTGTTTTCAATGAGATGTTTACCTCTTAAGCTTTCTCTCTGCCAAGTACAAATCTGTGTTTCCAAAATCCCCGAGCCTTGATTCTGCACTGCTGGCTGCCATTGCTTCTCTTCAATTAATGAGTAATGTGGAGCTTTACAGCTGACATAAAGAGAAAAATCTCTAAAGAGAAAAAGGACTACATCCCTCTCCCCTGAAACTTCCACCAGTCATTGTCTATTGGGACAGGAAAGAGATATATTGAGGGATGGGACATTCCAGGTAAATGAATAAGCTATGAGAAATTGGACTTGGCCCCACAGATGTATGTACCTTCCCATCCCAGCAAGAAAATAAAGAATAAGTAAATTCTGTTTAAGATTCTTTTGTATCTTATTTGAAAGCATAGAATATATGACAAGTAAAAAACCTTATTCCTTAGACCTTTCCTCATAGAGTAACATATTGCCCATGGCCTCCTGGATTTCATGTTAAGCAAAAATGCCCAGCAACAAAATGTTTGTGGAAGTTTTAGCCTGAACGGAGCCCTTTATACCTTCTTTCATTGTGACCAAGGCAGCAGAGCTGGCTGTTCTTCCAATGACATTCTCAAAAAAGGATGACTCCAGGATGTTTGCTGTGCGCCATGAACTGAAGGATGAGGAAGTATCCACACAGGAAGCTGCACAGTAGGAAGAGGAAAACAGAGCTTTGTCTCTCTCCTTCGGTCTGCCTCTTGCATAGATCAGATGCCATAGCCCATTAACTCTTCCATATTGGGTAAAGGACACATGCGTGTGCACATACAAGCACGCACACTAGCAAAGTCATCAACATGAGATCTTGGGCTTCTCTAGAGCCTCCTTTCAGCAAGAGCTTTCTTTGCAGGGCATGGAGGCCTCTATAATTGCAAACCTTACCATTTGGGCACAAGTACACGGACATAAGAAGAAGAGTCTCCTGAGGATGAAAGTCAGGGAGTGATTCCTCTTTTTCCCTTGATAGCTGACTCTAGAGTTAACCACACCATCAATCAAATGGGGAGATCTGATTAACTGACATCGATTCTCTTTTATTCTCCCCTTCTCTGGGAGTTTTTAATGGCCCATCTTAAAGTAAATAGGTTTTTATTGTAACATAGTCAAAGACACTAATATGATAAGATTATTATAGCCCCTAGTCCTTCTCTGGTTTTGCCCAAGCTTAACTGAGTGTCTTCCTCTCTGATCCAGAAGCTAAAATAAAGTATTTTTCTCCACTTGGTGGAGCTGTGCGCATATCTGCTTGGGGGAAATAAGACAAGCATCCTTCCAGAGTCTCCACCAGCTGTTCCAAAAGGAAAGATCTTTCCAGTGTATCATTCTGGCTTTATGCAATGATGCCTTTTCCCTCCTGAGGGCAGTAAAATTTTAATTAGTGGGCAATGTGCATTCCTGTATAATGGAGCCTACACATGGCAGGAAGTTAAGAGGTTTCATTGACAGCCAGCTGGGAAATTTGGGACAAATTCCCTTGTTTCCCAGCGCCATTGTTTATGAGTAAATAATGTTGGGGAATAATCCCTGGTTCTCTCTATCTCTTAAATTTAGTAGAAGTTTAATCATCTAAATCTAGATGCGTTTGTCCTTGAGAGATTGACAACAATAGGCAGATGCAATGTTGAATGTTTGTCTGACTCCTTCCTGTTGGGTCAGTGCTCAAGCAGTCCCCGTCTAGTTTTTTTCTTATTGTCTAGTCCACTTTCCACCCTGTAATAAGAAAAGTCTTTCTCAGCATAAATCAGATTCTATTGATTCCTTGTTTAACATCCTGTCTGTCTTCTCCTATCCATGTAATGATGATTTCAGCTTCTTAAGTGGCATGCAAAGCTCTTCAGAGTATGTGCCCTTCAGCTCTGACCAGTGTCATCTCTCTTCAGAAGCATTAACAATATGTTTAATGTCGAAGTCTTCTCGCTTTTCACATCTTGTCCTTGCATTCTCCTTTCAAAGTGTCCCTTTCCTTTTTCTTTCCAGTTCTCATTCACCTTCCAGATTTCAGGGCAGCCAATTCTCAGTGGGAAAATTGTCCCTGGCCTATTCCAGGCCCTCACTTTTATCACGTACCACTCTCTGCAGCCTGCAGAGACACTGTCATGAGCTTTTCCCCACAAAAGCACAGTTATCCTTTGAGTAACTCAATATTACTATTCTGGCATCTATAGTTTATAAACAGAACACAAGAAAAATTTGCTCTGTGTCAAGTTAGATGTTGCATATTTCAAGGGTTGTCATAACAAAGACCCACAAGTTGGCTGCCTTGAAATATTCCCAATTTGTCCCCTCACGGTTCTTCAGTTTAGAAGCATGTTACCATGATCTTAGCCTGGCCATCTCCCCTCTACTTCCCACTATACCATTCTTCTGTGTGTGTCCCAGGTACCTGGGAGTGTCTATTAGTCCTTGGCACCCCATGCTTGCAAGAACTACTGCCATAACATCTGACAGTGGTGTCACATGCTAGTCGTCCTGTGTGTCTTTTTATAGCCATTTCCCCCTTTATGTAGGGATGTCAATCACCGAGTTAATGCCCACAGTGGAGACCTCATCTTAACCTGATTATGTCTTCAAAGACCTGCTTTCCACAG
This sequence comes from Mastomys coucha, assembly GCF_008632895.1. Taxonomy (NCBI): domain Eukaryota; kingdom Metazoa; phylum Chordata; class Mammalia; order Rodentia; family Muridae; genus Mastomys; species Mastomys coucha. Next base: position 173,423,036 of record NW_022196905.1, on the reverse strand, counting down.
AAGTCTATGTTAACAGTATCTGGAAGTTAGTTCAGCAGCTTTTTGGGTGACAATAGATGAGTACCATTTCCACTGTCTGGATTAACAAAACAGTTTCTCAGTAATGCTGGGGATGGAATCCAGAGCCTTCTGTATTCTAGGCACGAGATCAAACTGTGAGCAAAATCGATAGCCTAAAGCAAATTATTAACTAATAAAATTTTTGAGGAGAAAAGACTTTCCCCTTTTATCTATACATAAGATAGATATTTATGCATAAAGCTAATGCATATTGTGTATATATGCACACAGGCATTCATTATCTTATATTGAAAGAAACCCCCAAAGCTAATTATCCCAAGTGGGAAATATTGTTTGGCTCATCTAAAGCACTTTAAAGACATCTGCCTGATTCAGATGTAAATTTCTGGATGGCAAGAAATTATTTCGTTGCTGGCTGTCAAAATACTAAATTATGATAATCCATCACTAAATAAGCTCTGTGCTTCTAGCATTTAAAATTTAAGAAGTCTGAGGCTAGTAGTGGTTTTAATTATCTTTGCAAGGCAGCTTTTCATTCCATCCATTTTTTTTTCTGATTTCTAACTTAAGGAGATCTCTGCTTACACCGCTCATTCTCCAGCACCTCCCTTTACTGCAGGTCTACTATCTGTCTTGTAAAAACCTGTTCTGTGTTATTCATATACATACTTGTTTCCCAACCCGCTGAGCTCTAGATTTTAAAAAGCAAAGCTAAATTTCAAAGAAGCAAATTATCTGCTAAATTATGCACTAATTGGTAGCATTCAGCAGTGTTGAAATCAAGTGGGAAAACACAAAAACCTCTGGAAAGCACATTTTTTTTTTTTTTTTTTTTTTTTTTTT
>NW_022196905.1:173390037-173422145 GCF_008632895.1 Mastomys coucha | reverse complement strand
TTTTTTTACTGGTGAAAACTGGGTAAAAGGAAGCGAGATAGAAATTTCTTTTTACTTTAATTAAAAACTTTCAAAGTAGTCCAGTTGGTAAACTATTAAGTAAACTGCATGTGTTCACTAATGCTCATTGTAATTAGTGCTAATATCACAGTCAGCTGCTGGCTTCAGGTACTGCCTCAAAAGCCAGGTTGGCTTTGTTTGAATCTTTGATTCGCTGGCGCAGTCCCTGCCAGAAGCTAAGAGGGGACAGAGATTCACCTGAGCCGGAATTTGTTCCATAAACTGAACCCTGTATCTTAGAAAATGTGAGTCCCTATTTCAGGTAGAGGAACTCACTCTGTAGACCAGGCTGGCCTTGAACTCAGAAATCTGCCTACCTCTGCCTCCCAAGTGCTGGGATTAAAGGCGTGCACCACCGCTGCCCGGCTTCAACTCCATTTCTTTGTCCTCTCCTAGCTAAAGTTACAGATCCCTTTCATCAAATGCCAGTCTTCCACTTTTCCTTAACCTGCCCCTCCCCAAATAAATTGTGTCTGCATATACTTTTACTTTTAGGAATGGAAAAGACATTGGAAGAAGTTGAAGAGGGGTGGGCCAGACCTCTGCATGACCTCAAGGTAGTTTGTAGATTTACATCGATATTTTCAAAGTCTAACTCAGAGGCTTCTAGCACTTACTGTCTGTGTATTCGTGTGTGTGGAAGCATTACTCCATATGCCAAAAGGCAGAGTAGCTACCGGTGTAAGAATGAAGAAGGTTAACTATAAGATGAACTGAATTATAAGCAAGGTAATTAACTGAATTATATTCAAGGTACTAACAAGATCTTAATTTCAAGATTCCATTTGTATGTATACCATAACACCTGTTTTAAAACAATATCTACCTTGATGAAGACATTAGGACCTCCAAGAATACTTGCTGGGCATGGTTCCCAATTGCAAAGTGTTAAACAATAAAGCACACTTATGAAAATGCCAGTTAGAGCCTTGCTCCCAAAAGCATAAATAGAGGGATCAGTAAACAACTGGAAATTGAGGCTAAATGGAAGGCTGATGTTTATCTACTTGTTTTCTGTTTAGACAAAAACATTCCTCTCCTATGTAACCTTTCGTAATCCACAGGGCAGAATGCTGTAGCTTAAAGTAAAGCAGCCATAAAATCTGTACTCAGTAGCCACCCCGGACTAATGAAAGGAAAGGTGCATTAGCAAATGACCATCAGCCTGCAGAAGCTATATCTCATCCTGTCTCTTTCCAAGTCAGGCTGTGCAACTGTGTCTGACAGTAGTTTCATTTCTGCTGAAGAGAAAGATGTACGTGAAAGTGTGTGAAACACTCAGAATCCACACAAGAAAAGTATGGGAAACAAAGCCAGTTGTATGCTATTCCTGTTTAAGTCTCCATCCGTGTTACAAGTCTCATCTTATTCCTTTGGGAATTGAAAGGTGGAAACATAAATGATGATGACCCTGTGCTTTGGGAATGGTTTACTCTGGAACTGTCTCACTCTTCATGTGTTGTTCCTGAGACTGTCACTAATCACAGGCAGGTGCTGTGAACTCATCTTCATTCGGTAATAAAAATTTTTCTCTGTTTCATCCTAGGGAGAAAACACACACACACACACACACACACACACACACACACACACACACACACAGAAGGTTAATGAATAATAGGAACCCAAAGGGAAAATAAAAAGGAGGGGTTACTGGGTGTGGTGTGACACTCTGTATGTGATCCCAGCAGCCTAGAAGCTAAGACAGGAGAACCTGAGATTCAAGGGAAGCTCAGGCTACAGAGCAAGATCCTGTCTCAGAACCAAACAAAGGAAGAGACAGGGGAAATTAACAGAGTTTGCTATTGATGGTGGTGGTATGTGCATATGTGTGTGTTTGTGTCTGTCTGTATCTATCTGTGTGTATGTGTCTCTCTCTTTGTGTATGAGCATGTGTGTGTATAAGTATATGTGTGGCTGTCTGTATCTATGTCTTTCTCTCTGTCTGTCTCTGTCTCTGTCTGTCTCTGTCTCTCTGTCTCTCTGTCTCTCTGTCTCTCTCTGTCTCTGTCTCTCTCTCTCTCTGTCTCTCTCTCTCTCTCTCTCTCTCTCTTTCTCTCTCTCTCTCTGTGACTGTGTACATATATTCATGTTTGCCATGGTTTGGATTTTTTTCAAGGTATGTGGTTAAAATAATCAGCTGCCTTATTTAATAATAAATATGAGTAAAATTAAATAATTGTTTTGAGCTAATTGGGCGGACTGTTTTGTTTGGTTGTTTTGTTTGTTCAACAAATATGTAAAGTCAGTATTTTCTTGACCCACAAAGTCAAGGATTAATCCTTTAGGAATTTTGTAGAAGAAACAAGGAGAGAGGGAAGCAAAGGCCTACTGTGTGTCCTTCTTTATCCTGTGCTACTTCTGTGATGACCTTGGGTAGTAAGTACACTTTATACAACTGAGAGGGCAGAATATGTTTCCAACACATCCTCTATCTCTCTAATATTACCCAAGTACAGAAATAAAGTAACATTTACCACAACCCCAGGTCTGTCTGCTTCTGAAGCTATACACAGCACCACAATAGAAAAGAAGGCATGTGAACCTCATACTTTCTCGTAAAGTATCTCAGCCAATGCAGAGAAAAGACTATTCTCTGGCTCCAGCAAGAGCGAGACCAAACAGGAATTGACAGATTTACTCTGGCTCTGTACTTGAGTGATGCTGTAATTTTTAAAAAGTCATAAATATTTACATTTGCCTTTTGTTTTGCACTCACTAAATCCCATCCCAGTTCTCTGGTTAATGAGTGTGCAGAAGAGGCTCTTTGTAATAAATTATGGTGTTTGTGGGTGAATGGATGGAAAGACACGGCAGAGATAATATAGTGTCAACTGCTTTGCTATTAGCACAATAAGCTCTCTTTATGGAGTGGAATATTCAAATCCATGCACCAGTGCTCTTCCAAATAGAGAATTTGTTTCCTGTTTTCACTTTGAACTATCTTTTATTTTAATTAACGGCAATGCAGGTTAATCATCTGTCTTACAGCTAAAGGAATTTTACAGGCTTGTAACACTGTCAAACTCTAGGGTATATAAATTAGAAATAGAAAGACGATCTTAGAGAAGTGGATCTTTTTTCCTTCCTTCTTTCTTCTTTCCCTCTTCCCTTCTTTCCTCTTTCTCCTTCTCTCTGTCTCTCTCTCCCTCTCCTTAACCATGAAAAGGCCATGTGAACTAGGGACTCCCATTGATGGTGTGTGGTTTCACTAACTGGATTCCATCCCAGAACATCTGTCAAATTCAGATCTAACTGATGTTTTATTTCAACATCTCTTCCCCAGAGGGGTGTCTCTGGAATGTGAAGATATTTTTTTTTGTCTGAGCATCTGTAGGTTGGAATCAGTGGTGTACTGCTTTTATAACCAGCTGTTTAAGGGGTGGGTAGATATTAGGAAGGAGTAGGAGTGGGCAAGGCCCTGAACTCTACTGCTTTTCAAATTCTGTGGTATAAATAATTCCATGGCCAATTTCAAAGTTGTTATTCTCACTATATGTCTTTGGGGCTATATAGCGTGTTGCAAGAAAGAAGGCCACAACAGGAACACTCGTTGCTCAACTAATCCAAGCCTTGATGGGATTCAAGGAACATTAGTTTGGATACCTAAGTGTGGATTTTTATTCTTCAACAGAAAACAGTAGATGTTCATGATAGAATTCTGGAGGTAAATTATATTTTGTCATGTATCTCATTACTAATGTTCTATAAAAAATACTGGATTTATGAAAAACCCAAGGACTTTACATTATAATATTGTCTCCCGTTGGCTTGAATATGTTTTCTTGATTAAGAAATTAAGGCAGAAAGCCATTAAAAGCTTTCCCCCAAGGCAGTACAAGAGTAGGCTAGAAAATTTCTTATTAAACAGTAGTGTTTTTGTTTTTATTTTATCACAATTTGATCATAATTATTAAAAATTTGATGGAAAATATTTTAAAGCCTTCAAAACAGACTTGCGTAAGGTTCTTTTATATTTGGCAGAAATATATTGACATGATCATCCTGAGGATTTTTTAAAGTTTGATTTAAAATTTGTTGAGACTTATAGACTACAGTGTCCCATGCTATGAAGTGCAGTCCATGTCTACATGTTAACCACGTATACTGAGAGAACTGGGACAACCACTATCTTTATCTCAAAGTTCACAACTATGTTCCATTTGGAGCCTCCTGGCTCCTCTCTCAGGCCTTCATAAAATCCATAATAGGTTTTTGATAAACTCTGGTCACTCCCTCCACTGTGTGGAGAAACACTAGAATGCAATCCTTTCTTCTGTATTTGGTACCTGTTGTCAACTGTCCGCTGTTTGTCTCTGGTGGCCATGGTTAACTGCCTGCTATCCATCTCCCTACCCCTCCCCACTAGTCTACCTTCAAATTAGTTTTGGGGATTTATCATCATCATCATCATCATCATCATCATCATCATCATCATCATCGTCATCATCATCATCGTTTTTCTTGGCCATTTCGTTTTTGTTTGTTTTCCACACATAAGTAAGAAAATGCAATATTTGTCCTTTTTGTGACAAGCTTATCTCACTTAATAGAATGCCTTCCAGTCCTGTACATATTGCTACAAATGATGGGATTTCATTTTTGATTTATGGGTGAGTAATATTCCATTGTATATACTGGCCATACTGTCTTTATCCATGTATCTGTTGATAAGCTGACTCTACATCCTGGTTGTAATGAATAGGCCTGCTATTGTCTCTTTGATATGGTGACTTCATTTCCTTTGGCTGTATTCCCAGAATAGAATCACTGGATCATATGGTAGATTCAGTTTTAGGGTTTTTTTTTTTTTTTTTTGAGAGGTTTTTGCATTGCTTTCCATAATGGCTGTACTAATTCCCATAACAGCAGTTCATAGGTTGCTTTTTCTCCACATCTTCTCTAGCATGCTTTATTTATTGCCTTCTTAGTAATATTCTGACTCAAAAGCAATATGGCCTTAAATTGTTTGCTTCCTCAGTTGGTTTGGGTCTTTCATTTATTTTTCAGAGAGGGTCTCACATAGCCCAGCTGACTGTGATCTCACCATATAGCTGAGGCTGGTTTTAAGTTCTGATTCTTTCTGCCTCCACCTCCCAAGTACTATGACAGCCATCTTCTTGAGGTTCTGATGTTTATTTCCTTGATGGCTAATGATAATGAATATTTTTTCATATTTTCAGTTGCGACTTTCATTCTTTCCAGAAAAGTATATTCAGCACGAAAGCTCACAGGCTTCAATCCTAGGCAAAGAACCACATCCAACTAAGGAACAATGGGAGAAGAAATAGTCTCAGGCAAGTCCCACTAATTGGCTTTTGAGTACATAATAGTCAGTGCTGAAATTAAGTATCAATATATGGGCTGAATGGCTTGCATTTATATATTTAGAAATACATACACAAGCATCTAAAACAAAGAGGTCATGAATTTGAAAGAGACTTTGAAAGAGTGTACATGAGAGGGAGAGTTGGAGGGGTGAAGAAATGAGGAGGGGAAATGGTGTAATTATATTATAATTTCAAAAAATAAAATTATTATTAAATAAAATATTCAGATCATTTATTTCTTATTTTACTTGAATTTTGATTTAGGGTGTTTGGTATTTCTGAGTTCATAACATATTCTGGGCATCAACCCTTTGTCAGATCAGAGACTGAAAGATATTTTCTTCCATTCTTTGCATTATTTCCATGTTGTTCCCTTTGTTGTGCAGACACTCTTCAGTTTATTGTAATCGCACTTGTCTTCTTTTGCTTCTGTTGCTTGGATGAGGTCTTAGTTCTTAAAAATTGCCCTTGTAATATGGCTCAGCAGGTAAAGGTGTCTATTGCCAAGCCTAAGGACCTGAGTTCAATGCTAGGACCCACATGTTGTGAAGAGAGAACCAATTCCTGGCAAGTTGTATTCAGACCTCTTTATGTATGCTATGGCATATGCATACTTGCAGGTATACAACACACACACACACACACACACACACACACACACACACACAGAAAGCCATTGCCAGCATCAATAGTTTGGAGTACTTTCCCTGTTTGCTTCTAGTAACCTCATAATTTCAGGTCTTATATTTAGGTCTTTGAACTATTTTGAGTTGTTTCTTGTACAGGGTACAAGCCAAGGAAACATAGCTCCTATCTTAGTACAGACGTTCTTACTTCTCTATATGGATATCCATTGATGCTTAGATCCATTTATGGACTATTCAAAAGCAACTTAAGAATGAACTCTGACATTTTATGAGTATAACCATTCAAGTGAATATTTTATGTGCATTTCTGTAAAGATAGATTTTAGTTAATGAGTGTACTTTTGGCAATTTCACAACTTGTAAATGAAGTAAAAATAATTCACACTTCATTGAAGAGCTCTGCCCAAATGTGAGCAATCTCATTCTTTATCTTATATTCTACTGCTTAGGACATATCTATTAAACAAAGTTTCTTTTCTGCTCTATTCACAGACCAAATTGCAAGCTTTATGTGGTAGGCACACGTAAAAGACACTAAAATTCCAAGTCATCTAACTTAAGATCACAAAGTCAAATCTAGACCTTCATCATAATTTAATTTTAAATATAACTACTTGTTAAGTAGGAGGCTTACAAATTATGTTTATTGGGAAGTGGCTTAAAAATTTTAAAAATAGGTAAAAATAAATCAAAGTTTTTATCTTCAAAGTAAGTCCTTCCATATGGCTCTAGATTGTAGAATACCTTCTGTGAAGTTACTCAATCAAATGATGCCAAAAAAATAGTAAAATAGGCCCCAATTATTTTGATAACCTCTGTTGTTCTGCCGGATCCTCGCCCTACTCCTGACATTATATACTGATATCTTTCATCTATTTATCTACCAAACCATCATTAGCTCTTTATTTATGAAAGAAATATTGAGTGGTTCCAGGTGCTGTTCAAGGAACAGACATGTTAAGAGAACCTGATTGCTAGAAATCCAGATCCATGAGAGATTAAATGGAAATATTAAAGACATATTGGTGAGTGTTTTTATGGAATTAAAATGGGTTGCTGGGCATTATGATACATACCTTTAATCCCAGCACTAGGGAGGCAGAGGCAGATAGATCTCTGAGTTTGAGGCCAGCTTGGACTACAGAGTGAGCTTTAGAATAGTCAGGGAGACAGGGGGGAAACCCTGCCTTGAAAAAAAAATATATATATACATATATATACATATATATATATGTATATATATGATGAGTTGATGAGACATGACAATAATTAGATTATCATAATAGATTATATATTTAGCAATATGATAATATTAAAAATAAGATCTCAATGACAAGAAAAACAACCACCTGTGTAAACTCAGATATGAGGTTGCTGGTGGAAATGCAAGGAGATTGTAAACAGTTAACACAGTGACCCTAAGACTGGCATGGATTTCTTATACTTTCTAAAACTGACCACAGAAGCAATCATAAATAAAGCTGGTATATAAGAGGTTAAAGGTCCAGATCATGGGGACCAAGTTTTCTGAGTACTACAAAACATACTTAAGAAGATTAGGTGGGAGAATAACTTGATTTAATGCTTTGAAAGATCACCTAAGTGCTATGCGGAAAATTGTTTACATGTAAAAGGATAGCAAGCCTTCAGGACATTAGTTAGAAGGTGACTTAGAGGCTTCGAAAGTAATGGTGATCAGGGATAACATGGAGTGGGAAGGGCTGTGAAGGAGTTCCTGAACATATCTGGAAGAGGCAAGGTTTGCCGATAAGCTTCTTATAGGACATGAGCAGAGGAAATGCAGAATCAAGGCTAACTGAAGTAGTCAACCTAAACAACAGGAGGGCACGATGTTAGCACTTACCAGGATGCGTAATATGAAGGCAAGAGTAGACTGGAAAGGCACTTTCAGTTATGCTGCTGTGTTTGCTTTTAAGATGTTGACTGAGTAAGTAGAAACTGCCTTTCGGCAGCTTGTTACAAAATATTTTAGTTTATTAAAGGAGTAAGTACAGGGTACCGATAGAATTTTGTGAAGTTGTAACACAGGGCTAGTTGTTTTGTGTTTGCATGACCTCACCTAAAAAAGAGAAGAAAGCCAAGACAGAGCCTAGGTACCTCCTGCCATTTATAGATGAGTGTGTGAAGAGAGGTCCATGGGAGAAGCCAGAGATTCAGAGGCAAAGTAGAGGAACACTAAAGAGCCCAGTGCACACCACGTAGAGGAGCTACTAGAGTGCTCGAAGGAGAGGGCTGGAGACAGTCAGATAGGAGAAATGACTGACGAATCACACAAAATAGCACTGAATAGGGACATGATTCTCCCCCAAGGTTTTTACGTTGCATACATCTAATGGTCAGGGTCTTCTTTAGGCTTGCAGAGCACCTTGGGAGGTACAGGGCTTTTTCCAGAGAATGATAATGCTTATTTGCCACAATTCACATTGAAGAAGTAGACTTTACATTATATCTGCATGTTATCAGTACTTGACCAAACCAAAGACTAAAAATTAATTGATAGTGATAATTTATTTTACATATACATTTTTCAGGTATTACAGAATGATTACATATTTTAAAAGCATGTATTATATTTCTATTTTATTATGTTGAGAAGCTATAAATATATTGAGGATTTTTTGTTTGTTTGTTTGTTTGTTTGTTTGTGGTGCCAAAGAGATGGGTCAGCATTTAGGAGCACTGGCTGCTCTTCACAAAGACCTGGGTTCAAGTTCCAGCATCCACAAAAGAGCTTATAACCTTCTGTAACTTCAGTGTTAGGAAATCCAATAGCTTGTATGGTCTCCATGGACATTGGGCATATAAGTGGCACATAGACTTACATGTAGGCAAACACATAAAATAAAAATAAACTGTTTGGTTTTTGGTTTTGATTCTGTTTGTTTGTTTTTATTGTTTTTTTTTTTTGTCTGTTTGGGGTTTTTTTGCTATCAACATTACACAAGGTAGAATTATCTGAGAAGAGAGAAACACAACTAAGAAAACACCTCCATAATATTGATCTGTAGGCAAGCCTGGGTATTTTATTAATTAGCGATTGATGTCAGAGGGCCCAGCATCTGGTTCCTGTTCTAACTTCCCTCAATTATAATTGTTTACCTGAAGGTACGAGATGAACTAAACCTTTTCAGCCACAAGTTGCTTTGAGTCAATGTCTTATCTCAGCAATGAAAGCTCTGAGATTAAAAACAAAAGCAAACAAAAAAATGAACATATAAATTGGAGAAAATTCCTCTACCAGCTGGTTGTCAAGTGATGATGATGACCTAATGTGAGGATTATCTCTAGAGATACTTGTTTGTGGATCAAGGTCATGGAATGGCTACTGTCCCTGTGTGTATGTATAAGGTATCATGGAATGCTAGTATTTTAACAGTCTACTTCTCCCATACAGAGTTTCATTGTCCAGAGGTGTAGCTCCAGTCTGGCTTCTAGGCTTCTGTGAGGTTTCTCTTACAGTCACTGATAAGAACAGGCATTCTCATCTCTCTGCTTCTGGTTGCCTTATCTCTAACTTGGATCCCAGAAAATGGCTTATGCTTTTCTCTATAAGCTGCTGCAGGCCAGGCAGTATTTATTCAAATCTTATTTTAATTCCCTTGCTCATCCATAAGTGTGGATTTTGAATGTAGTTCCTTTACCAAAAGAAGCCTTATATTATTACAATTGACAATTTCTTCAATTTGCCAGGTCCTTCAAATTCACCTCCTGTCTCCTAGGAATCTTGCGAGACTAGAGGATATGATTGTGAAAAGGAAGATTTAATAGTGTGGAGAAAGTCCAGCCTGCTTGTTTGAGAAGAGAGGAAGGACAGTTAGTGATACCCCTGTTCGTTAAGTGTTCTTTCTCCTCTTCCCCTTGCTTCTTTCCTTGTTCATACACAGCAGCCCAAGCAGGAGCAGGCAGGGCCCCCACAGCAGCTTCAGATTGCCTGTCTGACAGGCTCAAACACCAGGGCCCTGCACAGGTAGAACAAAAGAATGTGCAATGGTTGTGATGAGAATGGAACACGTGTATGTTCTCCACGAGAGGTCTCATTTAAGCCCGAAGCCCAAGAAATGCAAACACCTGGAGCTCAGCACATGGACTATAAGGCACAGAGATGACAGCACACGCAGAGCATTTTCTTTACAAGATGCAAGTTTTAGGGTTTTCTGTCAAAGACATGCTGCCAACAAGACGATGTTTTTTTTTCCATTGCCTATAATTCCCTGGGACAGCAAGCAAGGACCACCATTAGTATACATAATTCAACTGGCTCTAGCCACAAACAAACTACATGTAAGCATGTAGGAGAATTCTGGTAGGAGAATAAAATTTAATTTCTTTAATTTTTTTCTCATTGGATATTTTCTTTATTTGCATTTCAAATGTTATCCCCTCTCCCAGTTTCCCTCCCTCCCAGAAACACTCTATCACATCCTCCCTCCCCCTGCTTCTATGAGGGTATATCCCTTTACATTTTTAATGCAAGAATATAGATTATTCTAAAATTTTCCTTTCTTACACCTTGGCCAGGTAGTTTTCAAATGAATGAATGAATGAATGATTGAATTGTTCCTTTTAGTACAGGATAAAATATATCACAATATTTTGACCTTAAGCAGCCGTTCTTCCTACACTGTCATCTATAATCCACCCTTGGTATCTAGACAAACCCATAGAATCAGGTTTTGGGAACTCTGCCCTTTCTCATAATTGTATATCTTGGTGGGAAATGTTCTTTTGGTCATGCCCATTTATACCTTGTGATATTTCACTCATCATTCATGGTCAAGTTCAACTGAATCTGTGAATACCTTCTGGCCCTTCCTCTCCCCACTCTCCAGAGCCTTAGCTGTCATAAAGAAGAGGCTTGAAGTCTGTTAAATGGCCCGGCTGAAAGACTGAGGCCAGGAATACTTACCTGCCAATAATGTCTCCCGGCACAGTCATGACGCAGCAGTGAAAGAGGACTAGGGGTTTACTTAATCCTAAAGAGTCTTGAAAATTGGATATTGTGAGACTTTGACACTGAAAAAAATAATAAATGCTGGAAATGAAGATCACCCTTACATATATTGAGAAATATTAGCCACATGATACCTGGGGGCATCCAGAGGATCTTCTGAGAGCCCTTTCAGAGGAGACCACCTGAGGAATTTGCATGTGTCTAGATCACTTGGTGTTGATGATTCTCATATTCACTGCCTTAGAACTTTGTGTCTGTTTACAGTAGGATAATAATCTATTGCTCCTATTCTGTTCACTAGCACATATTTAGAGGTTTCCTGGGCTCTGGAATGCAATTCCTTTAATTTGACATTTTAGCATTTGTGCCAGTAACCCTGGGTGTCAGGGCAGTCTCTTATGGAGATGGTTTTCTGTCGCTCATACAGAGACATCTACTTAACGTCTGTGCTATTGCCAGGCATCAGTGCATCATCTGCTTTCCCTGCACAGATGAACTTGGCTGACACTCAAAATCTAGGATCTTCTGTATGCTCTGGCTCTCTGATTTAAGTTGCCCCCTTTGATAGGATAATCTTGTCCTTTAGTCCCAAAGGTATCCTCTCTTCCATCTAAGTTCTTCTTGCTGCTCATATCCTTCTGACTGGTGAATGTTCTACCTCTTCCTTTCTAGCTAATCCAGTACTTCAAGGAGAAATCAGCGAGTGATGGAGGAGTTGGAGAAGGGACTAAAGGAGCTGAGGGGATTTGCAGCCCCATGGGGGGAGCAACAGTGTCAACAGGACAGACCCCCTGGAGGTCCCAGGGACTGGACCATCAACCAAAGAATACATATGGAACAACCCATAGCGCTGGCCACATATGTAGTAGAAGATGGCCTGTTGGACATCAGTGGGAGGAGAGGCCCTCGGGCCTGAGGGTGTTCAATGTTCCAGTGTAGGGGAATGCCAGAGGGGAAGGATGGGAGTAGGTTGGTAGGGGAGCACCCTCATAGAGGCAGGGAGAGGAGGGATGGGATAGAGGTTTCCGAAGGGGAGACCTGGAAAGGGAAAAACATTTGAAATGTAAATAAAGAAAATATCCAAGAAAAAAAAATTAAAAAGAAAAAAGAAAAATTGGGATGCACCTGCACAGATGTCACTAACTTCTTGAAAGTATGTTAGTCCAAGTTCTCTAACTCTGTTTTGAATCTGATTAGAATTTATACTCTGGCCAGCTCCCCACACCCTTCCCCACTCTTTCTGCCTGTCCTCTCATCTCTTTCTCTCATTACTTTACTTAAGACAATATTGAGTCCATATAAGAACAGAATATAGATGGAGGCTATATTCTGTATTCTACAGACACACACTGCTGCCTTTCTCTTCTTTTATCAGACTACTTCTGTTTTGTCCTCTGCAACGTTACTGTGTTTAATAGACATGTTGGAACAAGGACTTGAAAGTGAACCACCCCAACCCCCAGAGAAACTATACAAATGTTTCCACTCTCTACTCCTCAAAGGAATGGACCCAGGGACAAAGAACTCTCCCAGTCCCAAAACAGGTGGTGATCGTCCATCTGCCGTCCCATAAAACCCTTGAGCCTCCTTTCTACTTCAAAACTGAGAGCTCTTCGAGATGTCGTCTCTACCCCATTATCCTCAGGCCCACACTAGAATTTTTAAAATTTCCTATGAAAAAAGCATAACTTGTAAAAATTATAACGTATACTCCACGCTGAGAATGGAGACAGCCTGCTGAGAAGGAACACAAAGTGGGCAACCTGGGGCCTAGTCACCTTCCCTCTGGAAAGGGCCTATTAAAGGATCTCAGAAATAAATCTACATATGTCCCGGCCTTTCTCTCATGGGTTTCCATAAATTGTAAAGCTGCTACAGGCATAACAGAGAGAAATTAGTTTCTTTCTTTCCCTAGTTTAGTCAAACTATAAATAAATCCATTTTCCTTTACAGATTTCTGTTTTCTAATTCCTTTCGGAGTACAGAGAAACAAAAGTATTAGCCATAGAACGGAGTGTCTGGCAACATATCACGTGCAATTCCTCGTGATACTTCATGCTCCTCATTAAGGTTTCTTGGGCCTGGGAAGTTGCTCAGAGGTAGAATGATTGCCTTACATATATGCAAGGCCCTGGGTTCAATCCCCAGTACTGCCCAACATATTCATGCCCTAGAAAATTACAAACGGTGTGCTCTTGCTTTTGTCTCTGCAATGAAATAACTTTTGGTCTGAAGATCAGTTTTTAAATAGTCTTTTCAAAATCACCTACCAGCCTATGTCTTTTCATGTGTTATTTGAAAGATGGGATGTCTGCTTGAAGCCAGGCATGGAGGTGAATGCTTATAATCCTACTACTCAGAAGGCAGAGGTGGGAGGATTATTATGAGTGCCAGGGCAGCTTGGTCTATACTGTAAACCTGAGGGGGGAAAAAGCTTTAAATGATCTTTTGGGGCTAGACAGATGGCTCATTGGTTAAGAGTATTCACTGATAGTCCAAAGAACTTACCGATAAGGTCCCATAGTCGATATAAGGTGGCTCACAACAGCTCATAACTCCAACTGATGATTCCTTCTGGCCTCCTTGTACACTGTATGCATGTGTGCACAGTCACACATACACATAAATAAATAATAAAAATGAGTGTTAAAAAGACATTATATATATATATATATATATATATATATATATATATTTGCTTTTGTTTACAGTATTATGCACACTGATTTAGATCTCAATCCGTATGTTCAAACTATTCATGATATTTCAATGAGTGCCTGAATAACACTTCCGAAAATCTTACTGTCCTCTTCTGGCTAGAGACCAGCATAAACCTTTTATTTATTCCATGGAAATGCATGTCAGCACAAGGTGTACTGCAAAGTGAATAGTAAAAAATCGTTTACAGCTCCAGCTAATACAATTCATAACTTTGCCTGTTTGAAAGTAAAGAATGGCCACTTAGTTTCCATGCCTGGTTTGCTGAATGCTGAAATATTGGCCCAGTGTGGTTCCCCTTGCTGGAGTCTTGCCGGTAACCTCCGGCTCCACGTGATGCCTTTGGACTCTGTTGCCATCCCTGGAAGTGGCTGTCTTCCTCCATCAGTCTCCTGGGCAGGGGATCAAACCAGTGATTAGGTTTCTGCTTGCACTGCAGGAAAACCAAATGTAATGTAAAGAGACTTACCATTTCCCTGCACTAAAGCCCTGGGAGTCTCAGTCTGCCTGACCCCAGGTTGGCTTTGAAATGATAGGGAATAGATGCCTTGGTGGCTCTGTTTCCCCAGCTCTTCACAGTGTGATGTCTGTTCTCCTGACTATTGCCTGAGGTCAGGGTGGTGACTTGTATGTACACATGTCCTGCTGTTTCATTGTTTCCTATCACAGAATAGGATAGCTGTCCATTCTGGTAGGTTAATAATTCCCCTCTGTTACTGCTTACACTTACAGGGCTGCATTATCCCCCTGAAGACCACAGTAGAACATGGCTCTGGGAAAGCAGTTTTTGGTGTGATCATTCTCCCACTCATGTGTCCTCTCCTTTATTAAAGATCACCAACAGATCCATTCTACAATCTTCAGGCTGCCAAACATAGACTTCATATGGAGAGTTGCTTGTTTTTTTGTTTTCTGACTGAAGGGTACCAACTCCTTGTGCAGAAAATATCTTCTTCCCAGCACTTGAGTGTCTCAATGGCTTATCAAAAATAAAAATTAGTCACCCTCCGCTTTTAAAGGAAAAGTATTGGAATATAATAAAAGAAAACACAGGCTACTCATAAAAGGAGAGTTTAATCTCTTACAAAGAAATTAGCAGTTTACAAATTGTGTAAGTATATAGACCAATACAGAACCATGTCGGGCATCTCTTTTCTAAGATTTAAAGTTCAGAAAAAAAAGATGCATATTAAAATATGGTACAGGTAACTAATGGAACATGGATATGTTTAAATGTTTGCTTAAAGCTTCTTCCTTTCTTTCATTCTTTCTTTCTCTCTTTCTTTCTTCCTTTCTTTCTTTCTTTGAGATAGGATTTCTCTGTATAATAAATAGCCCTGGATACCTTGGAACTTGCTTTGTAGATTAAGCTGACCTCAAATTCACAGAGATCCACCTCTCTTAGGTAGTAAATATAAAGTAGAGCTAACTTCAGCCCAATGCCTATGGAAGCAAAGCCCCCAGACCTAGCAGTTCTCAACCTGTGGGTCAAGTGACCCTTCACAGGGGTCACCTAAAATCGTTGGTGCCCCTGTGGTGGCCATGATGGAAGCCACATGACTTACCTGCAATTTTCCCTACCATGTAGATTACAGAATAGATGTTCTATGTCTAGAATACACACTGCTACGTCTTTTTTATGAAAGGAAGAACTTCTTTGCCTTCCAAAGCAGTTACATCTTTGCTGATACCTCTGGATTTTAGTACCAACAATAGAACATACAATTGATTTATGTGGGAGAGGCTTAAGGAGGGCAGTGAATCCCTTGCCACTTGGTTACTCTGTATTTGCATAGTTTACGTTAACAGCTGTGATGCAGGTGTGCAGTGATGCCTGTTCTTTGTGTGGTCATCAGCTCCATAGATATGGCTTCGCTTTGCAGCACCTGATGCTGCTATTTCCTAGTACCTCACTGAACCTCACCGCATTTCAAACTCTTAGTAACCCCACTAAAATGAAATTCACTTGAACAACAATAACTGAGTTCTACATCAAATCCCAGACAAGTATTTTTTTACCTACAAGGGGATGCTGTGGTTTTGACTCAAGAGTAAGCTGGTGATATATGAATGGTGAGGGCAAGTACTTGATTGAGCCTGGTCACTACCTGGAGCTTACACCTTACAGGAATTCCATTCAGTGTGACAGCTGCATTCGCTATCTCCAAAAGTCAAGGTCATACACACTGAAAGTAAACACAGAGATACACACCTGTTCCTACACACATGTCCATTCCACACATGCATATTCATTCCCATATGCACAAAATCATTTCCAGATGCACACGTATGTCCACATGTACATGTATGGTAGTTTAGTCTCTGTAGAATCAGTAGCCACTTGTATTTGTTGATGATGATGGCGTTAAGTCTAGACTGAATCGTGCAGTGATTTCCCACCTTGCATGTGACATCGTGTGCTTTTCGTGTTTCGTGTTGATTTCCATTCATGAAGGGCCAGTTTGATATGTAGGGTTCTGAAACAGGGAAAACAGCTGGATTGATGAGCTTAGTTGGAGGCTGCTAGGGAGTAAGACAACCATAACAGACCAATCAGCAATGAAGACAGGTGGCTTTTATCACTCAGAGGCATCTGGAAACTGCAAAAGTGGAAAAGAAGCAAGGCTAAAAGCAGAGCAGGATCTACTAGAAAATTCTTCAGGCAGTAAGCAAAGGATAGTCACTGTGAATAATACTATATGCAAAAGGGAAAGGAAGAAGAGAGAATTGAAAAAGAGGGAGAATGGAGGGGAAGGCAAGCATAAAGGAAGAGATGCAGGGAGGGGATGAAATTAGTTAGGTCCAATTGGGGTAAAAAAAAAAAAGCGTGTATTTCACATCTAGTGAAAGGCCTGCATTGGAAGAACAACAGTAAATCATGTAGTTATGAAGAGTTAAGAGTGTATGCCTATGAGTACACATCTCACATCTGTGTATGTTTTGGGGGTGGGGTTAGGGACCTGCCCATCTGAATACATCTAGGCAAGATTCTGATTTCATCATTGAGAACCTATCTACTTTCACCCACATTCTCTGCAATCTACAGCTGCTTCAAGCCAAGGATGGCAGCCTGTTTTACCTGACAAGTCATTCTCTTGCCACTGTGTGGAGAAGGCTGTGGTGCAAGGCCCATGGGGATTTCACTCATTGATGCTGAAGGCTGATTTCATTCGTCCAATATAAGTGTTTATTTTTGTCTAAATTTATAGCTGATTCCCTTTATCCACCAATGCCAAGCTTACATATGCCCACTTGAACAAGTGTGCTATGCTTCAAACAGCCTTTGGAGACTAACAGAAAATGATGATATAGGTACATTGGATTTTACTATCTCTATTGTATCCTGTGTTAGCTTCTTAAAATTAACTCTGCTTTCTAAGTTTATTGCTGAGTTTTGATGGACAGAAGTCTTGTATTTGCTTTGAAGACAGAATTTGAGTGAACTAGAGTACCTTGGATCTCATTGTATGGTTTTGTTTCTCTGCCATCTCTTTTCTCCTCTATGAGCATATAAGCTGTAGGAGAACAAGGTTGCTCAGCCCTATTTCACTGGGGCTCAACAGTCTTTGGAAGAACTTATTTGCCCAGAGAAACCTATGTAGCTAACTCAGTTTAAAAACAACCTGAAGGATTGCATATAAGCAAAATCAACTAAATCTTCACATATGTACACAGATACATACATCATCATATCATCATCAAGTTACTAATAATTAATCAATTCACATATAATAAGAGCAGTCCCAAGCACGAGGCTGTGTTTACCCAAGATCTGAGTGTCTTCAATTCTTTTTTTTTTTTTTTTTTTTTTTTGGTTTTTTTCGAGACAGGGTTTCTCTGTATAGCCCTGGCTGTCCTGGAACTCACTCTGGAGACCAGGCTGGCCTCGAACTCAGAAATCCGCCTGCCTCTGCCTCCCAAGTGCTGGGATTAAAGGTGTGCGCCACCACCGCCCGGCATGTCTTCAATTCTTATAAGTCTACTACACTGGGAGAGCTCTGGAGATGCAGAAAGGCAGCTACTGACTCTGAGTGATCATTAACCATCATTTTGGGGTGGGGAGGAAAGGGTTTATTCAGCTTACACTTTAACATTGTTGTTCATCACCCAAGGAAGTCAGGACTGGAACTCAAGCAGGTCAGGAAGCAGGAGCTGAAGCAGAGGCCATGGAGCGATGTTACTTACTGGCTTGCTTCTCCATCATTATAAAACGGCTCCCTGAAACTGCCTTGTAGTAAGGTGGGTTTTTTTTCTCACTAATGTATTAAGAATATAAATGAGCTACTATGATTTCTAATGTAATTTCCACGGACTTCAATGATTTCTCTGTAGCCTTTGAGCATTAGTGCATCGCTTCCAGACCTTTGGTTACCTTTGATAGCTGCTACACCTTTTCATGACTCCTATAACTGTTTTCATGATGGTAATCAATATATCACTGGATGGTTCCAAAGTAGCCTTACATAAGTGGCTTTGTTTTCTAATGATATCCTGTGTAGACTCAAGGACAAGTGAGAGAAGAGGGCCTCCTCTTGCTAGGAGTCTCTAGAGCAGTAGTGTTCAACCTTCCTAATGCTGCGACCCTTTGATACAGTTCCTCGTCCTGGGGCAACCCATAGCCATAAAAGTATCTTCATTTCTACTCCATAAAGATAACCTTTCTACTGTTATGAATCATAGGTATCTGTGTTTTCTGATAGTCTTAGGTGTCCCTGTGAAAGGGTTGTTCCACCCCCCAGGCTGGCATGAGACACAGGCTTAGAACCACTGCTCTAAAGTGTGATTCATGCTCAGAACCAAGTAGAAAGTTACTCACTGAGAGAAGTGAGTCAGAAAACCCTTGTAATTACAAGAGAACTTCATCTATTTTAGCAAATATCACTGAAGTTATTTTTATGTTTTGAATATTTGTATATGTATATGATATAGGTTTATATACGTGTGTATATATGCCTATATATGTGTTCATATATGGGCACATGTGTGTTTACATATACACTTGTGAATCTATAGACCAGAAGTTAACATTGGGTGTCTTCCTCTATGTGTACTTAACTCACTTTTTGACGTAGAACTCTTTATGGAACCTGAAACTTGCCAGTTCAGCAAGACTGGCTGGACAGAGAGCTCCAGCAACACTTGTGCTTGTGCCTCCTTGGTATCTATCTTGGCTTTCTCTTCATCATGAAATCATCTCCTCAGAACCACTTACACATTCACAGCATATCTTGTGAATGATGATGAAAAGTCTGGAGAATGACAGCTAACTGTCATTAGTTGGAACCTGGTCATCAATGTCTGCTAACAGGATGTTTATACTTCTATTTCTCTGAGGGAGAAAAGACGTTGACAGGATTGATGCTGTGCGGATTAAGCAGAGCTCTAACTCCCAAAGTGCATGGTCCTCCTCATCTTCATAAAAATGTCCAAAATTAGGAACTCAACAAGTGCAAATGATCTCCTGTTAATTTTAAAATAGTCCAATTTCTTCTGTACATGGTATTTGCTTTCTGTAAGACACACAACAGGTACTAGAAATATTTTCTCTGAAGAAAACTGCCATTAAACATTTAGAACTTTTAATTAATCAGGAAATTAAACTTCCCTGAATCTTGTTTGATCCTAGTATCTGGGGACTAATAAGACCCTTTAAGTTGTATGATTTGGTGGAAACATTTCTTGTATAAGAAGAATGTGCCAGAATTGTTCATCTTACCTGATATTTGTTTTATGAAAAAAGGGACCATTTGCCAATTTTTCAATCTATTATTCTGAGTAAACTTTTAAGTTGTATAATCTTTTAATTTCTCTTTAAAAAAGCCATCTGAGAATAATAAAAATACCTTTAAAAGAGCATGAAAGAGCAAGAAGAAGATAATAGAATCTTGTGAGCTAAGTGAAGAGTTACATGCCAAGCAAAGCTTGCAACAAGAAGCAAAAGAAGTTAACATTAACTTCCTTCCTCTGCACTTCATCTCTGGATCTCTCCTCAGCTTTAGAAAATGTGTTGATAGGAACACAGTGAGGAAACCAGACAGGTTGGTCCTCAAAAATCTCTGTGGTCTTGTGAGAACAGTTGTCCTGCCAACTCTACCTGGACCAGGATACAACCCTTTGGAGTCTCACACAAGAACTAACCAGCACCCTCAGAGCTCCCAGGGACTCAACCACCAATCAAAGAGTCCACATGGTGGGACTCATGGCTCCAGCTGCATATGTAGCAGAGGATGGCCTAGTCGGTCATCAATGGGATGAGAGGCCCTTGGCCCTGTGAAGATTCTATGCCCCAGGGTAGGGGAATGCCAGGGCTAGGAAGCAGGAGAGGGTGGGTTGGTGAGCAGGGGGAAGGAGGATGGAATAGGGTTTTTTTGTTTTTTGTTTTTTTGTTTTGTCAGAGGGGAAACCAGGAAAGGGGATATCATTTGAAATGTAAATAAAGGAAATATCTAATAAAAAAAGAGCTCTGAGGTCTTCCACTATGCATGCATTTTTGTAATACACCTAGAAGGCCAGGGCTCTTTAATGTGGAAAGCCATCAGGGCGGAAGATCTGATGACTTACTCTTTTTCCATACCACTTATACAGAATTTGAATCTCACTCTGAGCATTGAACGTTCTAGAAGCTTATCTTATTGCCTGCCCTATTGAGAAGTACATCTAGTGTTCTTCCGTGGATCATTCCACCTTTTCTTTTTTTTCTCCCCCTCCACCTTTTCTTTCATTGATTCTGGCCATGTCAGGACTGCCTTATTTTCATTTCTTTAAACTTCTGAAGATTACCATTTTGTTAAATTGCTCCACATCCAATATGCTTGACCAGGAAAAAGATTTTTTTATTCTAAAAATATGTCCTAACTTTATAATGGTTTACATCAAAATATAAACTTCTCATATCTTAACTAAGTGTGGTTTTAATAAGAACATCAACATGCCCTCTAGTAATCTTTCTACCCTAAAATAACCAAAAGCTGGCTAGTAACTGAGGAAGCAGTTTTCAAAGGTGAAGATTTATCTTCTCGGTGCTTGTTTCCTAGAACAGTCCTACATAGCCCAAGCTGCCCCTGCATTTGAAGTTCTTCTGCTTCAGCATCTGGAACACCATGATGACAGTCTGTGCCATACAATCATAATGAATTATTAAGTCCTGAGGTCCTGCTCTGTGATTACATATAAGCTGGTCACCTCCCATGGTATTGCTTGACTCTAGGAGGCAGGAAGATACCCTAATAATCTCATGAAGAATGCTTAATTACAGTAGGGTTTTCCCCGGGTTTCAATTCATAAAGATAATGGTTTGTGAATTCTATTCCAGAAAGTTTTTGAAACATTTTTTGATGAAAACTTTCTAAAGTTCACTAAAGTTAACAATACTCAGAAATCTTTTTACAAAAAGAAAGAAGAGTCCCACTGCTTCTTTATTATAGAAAACTTGTGACTCGGTTTTATTTCTAGGGGGAGCCAGGAACAGAAACAAGTAACAGTAACCAAACCATTGCTCCTACTGGAGAAAACTCCGCTTTGGCTTTAGGATGCACCCTAGGGCTACACTTAGAACTGAAGAGACTGTCCCACCTGGGGATCCATCCCAAATACAGACACCAAACCCAGACACTATTGCAGATGCCAAGAAGGGCTGGCTGATAGGAGCCTGATATAGCTGTCTCCTGAGAGACTCTGCCAGAGCCTGACAAATACAGAGATGGATGCTCACAGCCAACCATTAAACTGAGCATGGAGTCCTCAATGGAGGAGTTAGAGAAAGGACTGCAAGAGCTAAAGGGGTTTGCATCCCCATAGGAAGAACAACAATATCAACCAACCAGAGCTCTCAGGGACTAAACCACCAATCAAAGAGTACACATGGAGGGACACATAGCTCCAGCTGCATATGTAGCAGAGGATGGCCTTATCTGGCATCAATGTGAGAAGAGGCCCTTGGTCCTGTGAAGGCTCTATGTCCCAGTATAGAGGAATTCTGGGGCTGGAAGGTGGGAGTGGGTGGTGCATGGGGGAGCACCCTCATAGAAGCAGGGGAGGAGACATGAGATAAGAGGTTTCCAGAGGGGAAACCAGAAAAGGGGATAACATTTGAAATGTAAATAAATAAAATATGCAATTAAAAAAAAGAACTGATGTTAGACCAACACAATGAACGATCCAGTGCAACTGTCTACTATTTATTTGATAACAGTTACCTAGAGATCAAGGCAATGTATTGCCTCAGTTATTGTGCCAGGCAGAGAAATTCATTTCTGTGTGCCCATCTCTTTACACATGTGGGTTTCTTCCCATTTAGGAAAGTCATTTTCATAGCCATGATCCTAAGAGTCACTTCAAGGCTTTCCCTTTGATCAGACCAGTGACTGTGTTGATTGCAGCCTGAAGCAATCCTTCACATCCGTGTAGTTTGTGGACAGAATATGTTTAGATAGCGTTCTTTGGTAAGTTCTCATGAATTCTTGGCCCCAAGAATGAATGAATAGTCTGTGCTCATTTTAATTCATTGCCAGTATCTCCAAATGAGGTAGCATTTAAATATTACTGCCTTAGCCTATTATAGAGGAACTGGGGCACCATTTTCATTTTCTTGCATTCCCGTATCTTCTAACACGGTCTTGGCAGTCACAGGCATCAACTTCAAATATTTCTTCACCAGAGGTCTGTAACTGAATTAAAGGTACAGTGTCTGGTTCCAAGGAGTCATCTAACCAAAGTGATAACACACAGGGCAAGAATGAGGCGAGGGCAAAGCCACTGAGGAAATCTATTTCCTAAAAGAGATTTTAATGCAAACATCAAGGAAGCAATGGGGACTCTGACTGACAAAATCTTAGAGTTGACCTCAACAAACATTCAATTTGGGTAAAGTCTAAGCTATTTCTGCCTGACTTCTGCTATAGGGCTACAACCTAAGACATTCTCAGTGAAGGATTTGAAGTTCCTATTTTACTTTTGCAGGATGATTCTTAATACTGTATCAACAGGCAAACTGAATTTCTTTTTAGCGTCTCTAATCTAGCTGTGTGATACCATGGCCATTTCATTTTCTTCCAAAGTCATCATCATTGATTCTATTTTTTAAATGAGCATTTTAAAATGTTTTGAAAGATCAGTGTTAACCATGGCTAGCAAGGGGACAAAACATCGATTAATGTATACTTTCCTGTTCTGTTGGTATAAGCCTAAATTATTCCAGATCTTATGGAGGAGATCTTGACAATATGCATCACAATGCATGCTATGGTGCCTTTTAGGGAAGCAATTTCCCTTTCTGGAATTTATCCTAACTAGAAAGTTGAGTAGTTGAGAAATCAAATGCCATCATAAAGATGCTTGCTTTTGCTTTTCTGAAAATCGTGTAGTATAAACTGAAGCTGCCCAATTTAAATATTTGTCACTGTGGGATTAGTTAACTAAATTATGTATGAAACTACACACATGAGATAGGATGGAGCTGGAGAGATGGTCCAGCAGTTAAGGGTGTTTGGTGTTGTTGCAGAGGCCCTGGGTTTGATTCTCAGCACCCACAGGGTTGCTTACTACTGTCTGTAAGTCTGACATCCTCTTCTAGCCTCCTCAGACATCAGGGACATGTATGGTCCACAAACATATATGCAGAAAAACAAAAAGTGAATGTTTTTAAGAGAGAAAGGATGATTTGTACTATGAAGTCATGTATGTACATGACATATTGGTACAGACAATTATAATATACTAACAAATGAATAAAGAATGGATGCCAGGTGGTAGAGCTGAACAGGTTTTATCCCTGCACTTGGGAGGCAGGGGCAGGCAGGTCTCCGTGAGTTCAAAGCCAGCCTGGTCTACATAGGGAGTTCCAGTACAGCCAGGCATACACAGAGAAAGCTTGTCACAACAAACAAACTAACAAAATTAGTTTAGTTAAGAATGATACTGTTCTCCTAAGTCAAAGCCATTTTAACTGGCTTTGCTATATAAAAAGCAAAATTCTCAACCTAACTTCTGATCTCCCATTTGAAATTCACCCTATTGTGCTTCTTATTCCTAAACAGCTTTTGAATAATCTACTTTCCTCCAATTCTACCATGGTTCCCTGTAGTGGTTGTAAAAAAGTAGATATGGAATATGATCACATTTATAACAGCACAATGTCTACACATGGGTAAAGAGGCAGGTGCCTAGAGGGAGTGTCAGCAAATTCCTGTGGTTTTCTCTTAAGCAGTGGAATTCACCATCATCATCATCATCATCATCATCATCATCACCATCACCATCACCATCACCATCACCATCACCACCACCACCACCACCATCATCATCATCATCATCATCATCATCGTCATCATCATCATCTCTATCACATAACAGAGCATTTGCAGTACCTTATGCACACTTGTCAAGTGCTGTGCCACTGAGCTAAACTGTCATCAGTACTTTATTTTTTTCCATGTTGTTTGAAAAATAAATAAATAATAATAATGTATTACTTAGATAGTTTTCACTCTCCAAAAACAAAATTATTAAGGGATGAAGACAGTGACTATTACTATACCCTTCTTACTAGATAAGCAGAATAATCAGTAGATGAATAATTATGTGTAACTTCTGTAGCATAAAAGCAAAGGTTTTTTGGTTACTGTAGAAGAAAATAAATACTTATAGTTGCTAAGATTTCTCAGAGATGTTTATACTTGGTAAGTGTATACATTAATTGTTTGAACTGAATAATATCCCCACTTATATAATAATCTTATTATAATGTAAATTGGCATTATATTAAAATTCATATTTCGGGAGTAAAAGAAAAGCAGGGATGGATACAGTAATTCCCTATTAAATACAGATATTGAAACATAGCCAATATTTAAACCTGGAGGTGTAGGCCATAGATTCTGAGCACAAAGGACTGGATTATGTCGACATCTTTGATGGGTGGAGACAGAGGTAGAATTTTGGTCATGCCTCCCCCATAGCTCCCATCAATCTCATTTTCCTCTCTTAGACCCCTTTGTGTCTGCATGACACAGTGAATTTTATCAGTGTCATCTACAAAATCATGGGTAAGATTTAGTTTACAGGGCTATGGACAGTTTGCCAGTGACTATATCAGGGAAAGTAGGACTGCATGAAACTCTCCCCCTTCTAGGACAATGTCAGTGTACGTAGTAGTCCTGAGCAGATTTTACAGTGGTAATCACAGGGACTGTTAGTTTAGGAGTATATCAACAGTACCCGGCCTAGAAGTCAAAATACATCACTCTTCTCCCTCTGGCCAGTATATTCTTTCTGTTCTTTCTTTGTCAGGGTCCCCTGGTCCTTGGAGGAGTGACTGAAATGTTCTATTTTGGGCTAGGTACTCAAGAGATTTTATTCACAGTGCTTTGACCAGTCTTGAGTTTCTACAGTCAGTGATGATCACTACAAAAAGCAACTTCCTTGACCTAAGCTGACAGCATCACTAATCTATTGCATAAACAGTCATTTAGAATGAAATTTGACAGGCACACCATGTCCATTATCAAAGCAGCAACAGTACCTTTACTATTAGGGCTTATTATTTACAGAGCCATGGACTATTGACCAGGTTTATTGTACCAGATATAATCGATCCGCCACCACCCAGATCACTTTGACCTTAATACATATATTTCTGTTCTCCAAGTCTACAGCACTAAGTAGGTCATTTGATGCAGTTTCTCTTGGGTCCCTTCCTTCCTTTTTCCCTCCCTCTCCCCCTCCATCCCTCCCTCCCTCTCTCCCTTCCTTCCTCTCTCCTTCTCTCACTCCCTCTCTTCCCTCCTTTATTCCTTCCTTAGAAATATTAGAAATAATAATCCTTGCCCTTACCACCAAGCCATGTCCTGAGCTCTCCTGGAGCTTCTATATATGTATATAAATAAATATGCTTTACTTAAATACAGCTAATAATACAAGTTATACTTGGTATATGTTTATTGATTTTTTTTATTTTAAATAAAAAAATAAGAAGCATGAAATACAGTGGCCCCTACTTGTTGGGCACATCACGTGATAATTTTTATAGAAAAATATGTTCAAATAGTTGTCTCCAGGCAGATTCAGTAGCTAATGGGAGTAATGTACCTTTCTTACTTCTCAGTTTCACACTTTGTAAACTAGAGTTCAGCTATGTTATTTTTTTTCTTAGGGGGGTTGATGTACAGAACATGATGAATGGCTTTAAGTTCTTAGGAAACATAAAATTTGAAGGGAATACTAAGTAAAAAGGGTGATCAATACAGAGTTCAGCTTTAAAAATCCTTTCATCTACTAAGGCTGAATTTCTGGGCAACACTGTTAAGAGCTGTAGTTGAAAACAATTTTATATATACATACATATATATGTATATATTTGATTTATTAAAATGTTTTATTACTGTATCCATTTGCTTATAAGAAGGTATCTTATACATCAAATCCAAGTCTAAAAAGACAATCAAATAAATGAAAATAATACAGAGCCAGAAAACCTGCTTTGTTTTTACAAACAGCATCTTCATTCATTTTTATGCCCACAGAGGGAAAGAGTAAACAGGGTGATAAATACCATTATCCAGCAGAAAGCACACATTTAAATTTGAGGGTATCTCTTACTGAGGTTACACATGACAAGGGGGAAAGAGTCTTAATTCTTCACTGTGAATTTGTGTCACCCTTCAAAATCCATATGCTGGGTCCCTGCACCCCAGTGAGAACATAGGTATAGGAAGACTTAAGTCACTAGTACTGAGGATCCTGGGGAATGGGTTAGTGCTTCTGGGGATGAGGTTACAGGAATACCTAGGACCCTTTGTCTTCCCATTGTCTGCCAGGGTGAAGATATGGCAGAGGAGAATTTATGGCATAAATTCTTTACCAGGAAGAATTTGATAGTGCCTTTCTCTTTCACTTCTTGATCAACAGACTGAGTGAAATAATATTTAATTGTTTACCAATTACTCACTCTGATGTATTTTTCTATAATCCCATAAGTGGACTAAGAAAGTCTATAATCTCAGTGACTTTAAGGCTACAAAGGAACTCAAATTGAGCAGAAGATAGAGGTGTGTATAAAGGAGTGTTCTATTCCCATGTTTCTTTGCAAGACACACTGATTTTTTTCCTGGTGATTAAAGCTGTAAACTTTTAGTGTAGTTTCAAAGCTCCACCATTTGTAACTTGCTACTGTCCTTTTGATCACTGATCACATGGGGGTAATGCATTCTGTTTGTTGTGTTCGCAGCTGTACAATGAGATGGGAAACAGGAAGAGAGCAAGGAAGAAAGAATTTCTTAGGTAGAAAAGAAGAGGTGGCCATTTGAAATAGAATGTGTATCACCAGGTTAGACTAAAGACAGAGTAAGCTTGCAGGAGCTCCATACCATCCATGTATCAACAAGAGAGGGCATACTCAGATACCAAAATAAGGGGAATATTCAGAACTGAAGATGTTCTTGGGAATTAGAGGCTGAGAAGTATATCTTAATGTATAGGAGTTGTCTGGATAGAAGTCCCAGAAGTTGTCAGAGAAAGGCCAAGAGAAGCAGAAGGCTCTGAGAACGTTGCATTCTTACTCATATACTAAGCTGAGAATTGATACTTTATTTGGACATAAATGAAAACCAGAGGAATCAACAAACTAAAATCATCTAAGTGAAAGCACTGTTAGCATAGAATCCTGCAAGTCAAAGATGGTTCTGAGTCATCCAAGGAGAGATAGACAAGAGCTAGTGGGGTTAGGCCAGCAGAAGGCAAGAGAGACCAGCCGTTTAGAACCTGAGAAATATGAATTCCAGGGAAAGCAATAGCAGTAAGTAGAAATGCAGCCACTGAGGACTGACGGACAGTGTGTGTGTGTGTGTGTGTGTGTGTGTGTGTGTGTGTGTGTGTATGTATGTATGTATGTGTGTGTGTGTATGTATGTATATATGTATGTATGTATGTATGTATGTGTGTGTATGTGTGTGTGTATGTATGTATGTATATATGTATGTATGTATGTATGTATGTATGTGTGTGTGTCTGTGTGTGTGTATGTGTGTATGTATGTATGTATGTATGTGTGTGTGTCTGTGTGTGTGTGTGTATGTGTGTGTGTATGTGTGTATGTATGTATGTATATATGTATGTATGTGTGTGTGTGTGTGTGTGTGTGTGTGTGTGTGCATGCTTGCCGGGAAGTAATAAGAGAAGAGGCAGCTGAATCCTCTGAAGCAGCAGTCTGGGTGCTGAGACCTCGACTTTTGTGTCATGCAGCCTCTGAGTGGTACTTATAGAAATTCAGAGATGAAAAGCATTTCTGGGATGGAAAATGAAGTCCTAATACACCCAACAAGCAGCCCGGGGTGAGAAAAACAGAAGCACTTAGCAAAAGAGAGGGATGGGAATTTTAATGTATTCTATAAAGGACAAGTAAGCTACAGGAAGCAAAGTATAAAAGACTCTACTTATTTATGATTTAGCTACTTGTTTTGTAGCCAGAAGACTCCACCACCTTATTTAAGTAATTTTTGCACCTTAAAAATCTTAATCGTGTGTTGGTCAGTGTTAGTCAGTTGGTCAGTGTCTTAGTCAGGGTTTCTATTCCTGCACAAACATCATGACCAAGAAGCAAGTTGGGGAGGAAAGGGTTTATTGAGCTTACACTTCCACATGGCTGCTGATCACCAGAGGAAGTCAGGACTGGAACTCAAGCAGGTCAGGAAGCAGGAGCTGATGCAGAGGCCATGGAGAGATGTTCCTTGCTGGCTTGCTTCTCCTGGCTTGCTCAGCCTGCTCTCTTATAGAACCCAAGACTTCCAGCCCAGGGGTGGCACCACCCACAAGGGGCAATTGAGAAAATGCCCCACAGTTGGATCTCATGGGGGCACTTCCCAAACTGTAACTCCCTTCTCTGTGATAACTCTAGCCTGTGTCATGTTGACACACAAAACCAGCCAGTACAGTCAGATACTCCATCAGAGAAAAAAATTGCTTGACATATGTAAAATGAGGATACTATGCTCTGAAAGTTGATATGTTTATAGGGAAGGTACAAGACAAAACTTACTCAAACATAAGCAAGAATCCACGTTAAGAAACCCTTGGAAAGAGAATGACAAAATAAGAACCATATATAATAATTTTGGTGATAGAAGACACACTGTATTTCGTTAAGTACTTACTAGGAAATAGGAGTTTTGTCATATATGTGTCTGACAAGGAAAGCCATGAGATTCTGGTTGTAAAACAGCCAGCAATTGATTTGCATTTCCCTAATGACTAAGGATGTTGAACATTTCTATAGGTGCTTCTCAGTCATTCAATATTCATCAGTTGAAAATTCTTTGTTTACCTCTGTACCCCATTTTTTAATAGGGTTATTTGGTTCTCTGGAGTCTAACTTCTTAAGTTCTTTGTATATATTGGATATTAGCCCTCTATCAGATATAGGATTGGTAAAGATCTTTTCCCAATTTGTTGGTTGCTGTTTTGTCCTATTGACAGTGTATTTTGCCTTTGAGATTCCACCTCACACCAGTCAGATTGTCTAAGATAAAAAACTCAGGTGACAGCAGATGCTGGAGAGGTTGTGGAGAAAGAGGAACACTCCTTCATTGCTGGTGGGATTGCAAGCTGGTACAACCACTCTGGAAATCAGTTTGGCAGTTCCTCTGGAAATTGGACATAGTTCTACCAGAGGACCCAGCTATAGCACTCCTGGGCATATACCCAGAAGATGCTCCAACATGTAATAAGGACACATGCTCCACCATGTTCATAGCAGCCTTATTTATAATAGCCAGAAGCTGGAAACAACCCAGCTGTCCCTCAACAGAGGAATTGATACAGAAATTGTGGTACATCTACACAATGGAGTACTACTCAGCTATTAAAACAATGAATTTATGAAATTCTTAGGGAAATGGATGGATCTGGAGAATATCATTCTGAGTGAGGTGCCCCAATCACAAAAGAACACACATGGTATGCACTTGATAAGTGGTTATTAGCCCAGAAGTTCGGAATACAGGAAGAACAATCCACAAACCACATGAAACTCAAGAAGGAAGACCAGAATGTGGACATTTCATTCCTTCTTAAAAGGGGAAACAAAATACCCACGGAAGGAGTTGCAGAGACTAACTATGGAGCAGAGACTGAAGGAAGGACAAGCCAGCCTGATATAGCTATCTCCTGAGAGGTTCTGACAGTACCTGACTAATACAGATGTAGAGGCTCACAGCCATCCATTGAACTGAGTACAAGGTCCCTAATGAAGGAGTTAGAGAAAGGACCAAAGGAGCTGAAGGGTTTGCAGCCCCTTAGGACAAACAGCAATATGAACTAACTAGTACTCTCAGAGCTCCCAAGGACTCAACCACCAACCAAGGACTATACATGGTGGGACTGATTGTTCTGGCAGCATGTGTATAGTAGAGGATTGCAAAGTTGATCATCAATGGGAGGAGAGGCCCTTGGCCCTGTGAAGGTTCTGTGCCCAAGTGTAGGGGAATGCCAGGGCCAATAAGTGGGAGAGGGTAGGGTGGCAAGCAGGGGGAGAGGAGAGGCAACCAGGATTTGTTCTTGTTGTTTTGGGGGGGAGTTTTGGTCTGGTTTTTTTTTTTTTGAGGGGAAACCTAGAAAGGAGAAATCATATGACATATAAATAACGAAAATATCTAATTAAAAAAAAACAGCCAGCAATTTCAAGTCTCCTACAGAGGGTCAGGATTTATGTGGAAGGATGGAAAGGCAAAGAGATGCATAGAAGGTGTTCTCTTGTTCCAAAGAACTTATTACAAAAAGCCCTTGGGTGCCTTTAAGTCTAATGCTTACATTTGTATTTTGTTTATGGGTATGTGCTCTCTCTTTCTGTGTGTGCAGTTATCCAGAGACCAGAAGAAGTTGTCAGATGGCCAGGACCTGGAGTAACAGGGTTTGAGCTACCCCATGTGAGTGCCAGAGTTCTAATATATAGATAGCTCAATGGTAGAATGCTCAAGACCCAGAGTTTGCTCCTCAGACCACAAAAACAAACAAACAAACAGACAAAGCAGTATGGGTTCTGGGAAACAAACTTGGGTTTCTAGAAGACCACTAAGTACTCTTAACCAGTGAACCCTTTCTCCAGCCCTTTCTTGGTATTTTAACGCACATTCAAGGCCTTTTCAAATGTAAGCCCCAACAGGAACTAGTTAGCTGTTTAATCAGCCCATTGCCTTTAACCAACAAATCTACTTCTTTTTCCACTTTACAGAGTAAATGGAGACAGCAGTTAGCAACAGAGGGCGCCAGTAAGGTAGGCAATAGGCTCCAATGCTGTCCTTTAACTCCCATTGAAGAGTCTGTGAGAAAGAAAGTACCACTGCCAGATGGGAGGCTGCAGGTAGGGCTGGGTATCGGAGACTTTAATCAACATTTTGGTCTTAGGTAGAAGAGAAACACAGTGCTGAGAAACAGTGATTCTCAACCTTCCTAGCGCTGTGACCTTTAAATGCAGCAACTCATGTTGTGGCGACCTCACATAATCATAAGATCATTTCAATTGATACTTTATAACTGTAATTTTGCTACTGTTATGAATCAGAATGTAAATATCTGTGTACTGTGACGGTCTTAGGCGACCCCTGTTAAAGGTCCTTTGATCCCCACAAAGGAGTTGCAAGCCATAGGTTGAGAACCACTGTCTTAGAAGGATATAGGGGTGAAAGCAGAGGGGCAGTTCAAGGACCAGCTCAGAGCTGGCTATGGAAGTAGAAGTTGTGCAGACCATTTGTACTTGATCTCTCTTGCCACTATTGACAGCCATTCCCTTTGTCACCTGCCTTTGACCCACTAAGGACAGGAAAGCCAAGTACAGGGTGACCAAGGAGAAATTATAGGGAAGATTGAGTTATGCTATGGGGGAAGTTAGAAGTCAGCATGTGTTGCACCGGCTAATGCTGTCTTCCTAACCTGGGGAAGTTGGTGCTGTACTGTTTGGCATGTACAGACCAGGGATTCCTTGAAATCCCTCTAGTTGGTTGTAGTTGCATGGACTTTTTTTTCCCCTAGAAATGAATGGTTTTAATGAAAAGCTATAAAAGCATATTACCTACCCCTGAATCTCCATTGTTCTGACACACCATAGTCTTAAGGTTGGAAAACATCAGAGACTATGTACATACTAGGGAGGAGAAGATTAATAGCATCCTTTGCTAGATTCCACAAGAACTCTGAGCCCAGCACCAGAAGAAACTCTGAGCCCAGCACCAGAAGATCCCCTGTAAGGTAAAATAACACGGTGGCTGATTCAGTAGCATTAACAGAAGGCTGTTGTTGGGTGTTGCTTGAAGATGGCATAGAGAAAACAATATCTTTCCACCCAGCACTGGGAGTGGATTATTTTCTCTCTCTCTTTTTTTTTTTTTTTTTTTTTTT
>NW_022196905.1:173365361-173386303 GCF_008632895.1 Mastomys coucha | reverse complement strand
CTGAATGGTTTTAGCTCCTTTGTCAAAGATTAAGTGACCATAGGTGCATGGGTTCAATTCTGGGTCTTGAATTCGGTTCCATTGATCTACGTGCCTGTCACTATGCCAATATATATGCTATAGGACATACCAAAATCAAATTCTTCAATGGTGCTTTGTTCACCCATAGCTCTTCTCAAGTCTTCTCAGCTGCTTTTTCTTTGTGCTGAAGAAAATGGGCATGTGTGTGAGTTAGAGTGAGCAGTGGGAGAATCCATCCTTACTGGTATGAGACTCCATCCTCAGCAAGCTGGGAACCCAGAACCTCTCTGTAAGTCAGACTGAGGATGGCCGATCCATATGGCAGCTTTTGTCTGCCTTCTGCTGCTGCTTCTGCTCTGCCCACTCTTCTTCTCTTCCCTCCTTACCTTCAGTCTATTTATCTATCTGCAGGGAAAGGTAGTGATTATGGGGGTGGAATTTGATAGTATATTCACAGTTCCCATTTTCTTTCCCCATCGCTCTCCTTCCTTTCTTCCTCTTTTCTTTCTTCCTGTGCTTCTTCCTACCTTTCTCTTATTCCTCTCCTTTTCCCTCATCCATTCCTACATTCCTACCTCCCCTCCCTTCATTGTCACCCCTCCCTACCTTCTAATGCAAGGTCCTCTTGGCAGTTTCTACCCAGTTTCTCACGTAAAGCACTCTTGAATCTGAGCCATCTGTTAATACAAGGCAGTGAAAAATGTCGAAGTCACATCAAATTCCACTTGCTCTGCCAGTTTGAAGTGCAGATGCTTCCTGTTTTATGCTTTCCTCTCACTTTCTCTGGAGTTTAAACATGAAAATATGTTCCATGATAAAACCCAGCACATATCCCCTTTCATCAGGAAACATATTCCAAACAATGAAGGAAGGGGCCTCTCTTCCCAAGCCCTGTAAGGGTCTTTGGATATTGGAGCAGCTGTCCTTAGAACCACAATTTCATACAGCAAGAACATAATTATTCACAACTATCACATTTTGCAGATGAAGAAACAAAGATCGCAGGGAAGTGTTCTAATTGTTCTCATGTGTGCTTCATGTCAACTTGCCAAATTGAACATCAGTTTACATTCTCACCTAGCATGCCTGGCTTTCAGTTTCCACATGATATTTTTTGCTGGATACTACTTTAAGAAGGTTTCTCTTCTCTTCTCTTCTCTTCTTTTCTCTTCTCTTCTCTTCTCTCCTCTCCTCTCTTCTCCTCTTTTCTTCTCTTTCCTTTCCTTTCCTTCCCCTTCCCTCTTTCTTTCTTTCTTTCTTTCTTTCTTTCTTCTTTCTTTCTCTTTCTCACTCTCTCTTTCTTTTTTCTTTCTTTCTCTCTCTTGCTCTTTCTTTCTTTCTTTCCTTCTTTCTTTCTTTCTTTCTTTCTTTCTTTCTTTCTTTCTTTCTTTCTTCCTTTCTTCCTTTCCTTCCTTCATTTTTTCTTTTTGATTACTGGGAAAGGCCAAATCATTGAATAACTGAAGATTAGCTTGAACATCAGTAAATGCAGTGGACAGGGGATGAGAAGACAGGGGTGAGACAAAACTAATCACAACTCCCTGACTAAGTTCCTGTCAGCCTCAGGACAAAAACTTCTTCCCACAACCCACAAAGCAGTAAGATCACGTGTTCTCTACATTTCTTTCCAGCACTTTAAATCTTGACTTTCCCCCATTCACTTTCCTGCTGATTCAGGGTATAGATCTTTGGCCAAGTTATTAATACCATAAATCTCCATTTTTTTCTCTAAGCATAAGGGCAGACTAATACATCCTTTTGTTTTTCTAGCATACATATGGTGAATGATTTTCTTTGGAAATTGACTTAAATTTTTGTACCTGTAGGCAATTAGTTGCTAAAGCTAGACTGGTAGAAGGAGTGGACTGTTGACAATGGCTCTGTCCAGGGTTGTGTTAGAGAACGCTGCACTACCTCTTATTCCTCCTTCTTCCCATCATGTCCTTTTGGGTATCTGATACTATGTATTGAACCAGGGTAGGCTAGGTCAATGTTCTATCATTGTGCTATCCTCTTAACCCCTTATGGTGCATTATATACAAGACATATACAAGATATGTGTGTTTGTATGTGTGTGTGTGTGTGTGTGTGTGTGTGTGTGTGTGTGTGTGTGTATCAGAAGACTGTAGTATGAAGCTTTATGTACAGCTGTGCCTTCTCTGTGCTTCTGGTCTTACTCTGGTATCTCTTAGCTCAGTACATGCCACTCACCACCTATGGTTCTAGTACAAGATGCAAACTTCCTTTTCTTCATGGTTTGCTTTTCACACGACCATTCAGTGAATCCTTCTTCTATGTTTCATCCTGTGCTGTCTTTAAAACCTATTTACTTCTCTTCTGCTCTTCCACAATGTTATAGTCCAAGTTATTCTTATTCTTCACCTAGACCACGGGACCTTGTGTGACAGTCAAAAGGATTGCTTTAGATGCTCTATTGGACCATGTCATCCCAAAACCTAAGCCTCTCAACTGCTTCCCCCTCTTTTAAATTCATTTTTATTTTAATTTTTTAATGATTCCCTCTATATCCCATTCACTGTCCCCCTCCCAATTACCCCCTCCCACAACCCTTTCCCCTATACCCCCTCTCCTTCTCCTGCCTGGCACATCAAGTCTGCAAGGTTAGGCGTGTCCTCTCCCACAGAGGCCAGAAAAGGCAGCCCAGCTAGAAGAACATATCCCACGTACAGCCCCCACTCCAGTTGTTTGGAACCTACATGAAGACCACGCTGCACAGCTACTACTACTACATGCAGGGCAGCCTAGATCCAGCCCATGTACATTCTTTGGTTGGTGATTCAGATTCTGACAGTGCCAAGGTCCAGGTTAGTTGACTCTGTTGGTCTTGCTGTGGAGTTCCTATCCCCTCAGGGCCACAATCCTTCCTCCTATTCCTCCGTAAGTGTCCCAGAGCTCCATCCACTGTTTGACTGTGGGTTTCTTCATCTGGTCTGAGTCAGCTGCTGGGTGGGGCCTCTCCGAGGACATCCATGCTAGACTCCTGTCTGCAATCATAACAGAGTGTCATCAATAGTGTCTGGGATTGGTGCTTGCTTTTTCTTAGATCTTAGAAGAAAGTCCAGGATTCACAGGAGGCAATCATCCCTGTCATTGGCTTAGTCTGTCTTCCTAACCTTCTAGACTCACACAGCTTTTCCCCAGTGGCTTCTTTGGAAACCCAGGCTTTGTAGTGAAGTATTATTAGGATGTCCTGCAAGTGCTCGCCTCATTATTGGTTATTCTTCTGATTGCATGCTAATGGTAATGCCTCAGTAAAAGTCACATCCCATTTCCATGTCAGTTGTTTCTGTTTTTGTTGTTCTCTACATTTTTAACATTCATCAAAATTGCGACGCTGTTTGATGATTTTAAAAATTATATTCAGGTACCTTCTCCCTCATTAGACTGCAAATTCTGTGATACCATTGTGGGTTGTTGGGTTTTTTTTTTCTATCACCATAGTAATTTTAGTGCCCATCCCAATAGCTAGAACATGGCAAGCATTTAAGATTAAATATGTGAATTGATGAATGGAAGAAAAGGAGATGAGCTTTTTAAATTCTGTGTCCATGTACCCATTGTTTCATATACAGGATTCAAACCATAGAAAGCAACATTTAGTGTTAAAGTAATAGAGCTGAGAGGTTTCCAGGTAGCTCTGGACAAGAAAATTCAGTATAATAATGTATATAAGGAGCAATATTGTTACACATAAAATACATAGTGATCAATAGAGCCTCTGAACGGTTTTCAATACACCACACTAAGAAGTGGTTCACATGTCAAATTAAACCCTCTTTTCTTAAGGGGTAGAAAGGGCATCATGTTATTCTCCAATGGGTCTTCATACATTCTTCACCTGGCTCTCCTATACTCTTTATGAGAACACTGACATGAGCTGCATCAATAGGACTCCCTACCTGTATCTTTGAATAGTTTATTTTTCCACAGAGAAAAGGGATTTGTAGGACAAACGGAGCTTTCTGATCATTCATTCTCCTGGTCCTTCCTGCTGTGATTGGTAGGAGCTAACTCCTCTTCTGAAACACACAAGTGCCAGTCAGTGCCTTTAACCCCTTTTAACACAATGGTTCTCAGTGTTCCTAATGCTGTGACCCTTTAATACAGTTCCTCATGTTATGGGGACCCCCAACCATAAAATTATTTTGCTGCTACTTCATAACTGTAACTTTTCTACTGTTGTGAATTGTAATATAAATAGCTGATATATAGGATATCTGATATGTGATCCCCAAAAGGGTCACAACCCACAGGTTCAGAACCACTGCTCTAACTGATGGTCTCAGTGGGTTATTCTTTTAGAATTAGGTTGTTCATGGTTTTCTTTTTTGTTGTGACTACAGAATGTATCAAACCCCTTGCTATTGTGTATTTCTGTGCAAGAATGAAGAATTATGAAAAGAAAAAAGTGCCTGTTAGCTTGTCAATGAAAACTTTCTCAAACAGAATCTGATTGTAATTTTCTCCTCTTGTTTGTTCAGTTCAGAACATATGTTTTGCTTCAAAACTACTTATAAAGCAGGTGTCACTGGCAGAATTTATCATGTTTCTCTATGTAAAATAAAATAATCAGTTCAAGAGAATGTAGAACAACTTCCTTACCAGCTTAGAGCTTACAGATACACTCTGGTGGATAGAACTTCAGAGAAAATAAATTAATAATTGCTTAGTCCTCTCTACTCCATTTCCTTTTCCCAGGTTTAAACAAATGAACATTGTGATTATTCTTCATCTAATGGAGTTGGCAGAGCTAATTGGAAGGGTTGGGAGATAAAACTAGAAAAAGAGAAGAAAGTGAACTTAAGGTACAGGGATGTAAACCACAATCCTAGGCTCTCTGTCGTACCTATGCTCATTGTTAAGCCCATCAATCTAAAGGATGTTGCCTAGGTACCAGTAACATTCTCGCCACCATAATGTGGCAGCCGATACTGCCCAGTCTTCAAAGAAGCCATTGCCACCTTCATCTGTGATGAGCAAACTGAACATTAATATACATGGAAGCCACCTTGGTAACAACCTTTGAGTTGACCAAGTAATAAAAGCACAAATTGATTGGTGTGAATCACCATGTCTTTACTAGTGTGGAAACCAGCAGCTCGGTTGGGATTTTGAAGAATTATAAACTTGAAGTCCTAGCATACATTTGTTATTTAATACATGTTCATTGACCAATAGAGATATTTAATTATTTATTCTAATATTGTTAACAATAATGAGACATTTGATGTCAAAAACACAGAATACATACAATAATTAGTTATTGAATCCATTATATACATCATATATGCCCTTTGCCAGAAAGGGTTACCAAAATTAAAATGGCTGATAGAAGCCATCTTGTTATCATAACACTCTTTGTAATTATAATAGAATAAATTTACCAGTGTTGTAATTATGATTCAAATATCATATGTTCTTAGAGATTGACATTTTCATAATGTGTTGAAATGGAATGTGATATTAGAATAGTGATAAGTCTGCCTCACACATTAGAAATTCTGGGCAAAATTCATTTTCTCTACCGTCTTATTGAGAATAAGTGTCCTAGAAAGTATCTTGGGGAAGATAAATAAGTATATGAGTCTGGCATAGGCAGATAG
Organism: Mastomys coucha; assembly: GCF_008632895.1. Taxonomy (NCBI): domain Eukaryota; kingdom Metazoa; phylum Chordata; class Mammalia; order Rodentia; family Muridae; genus Mastomys; species Mastomys coucha. The sequence goes on along the minus strand of NW_022196905.1, from coordinate 173,380,658 downwards.
TGTGTTTCTTCTCCAATGAGACACCCCATAAAAGCCAAATGTTGAGAAATAATAGCATAAAGATAGATGCCCTGGGACAAATCTAGAAGTAACATACAGATGCCCAAATCATCTTTTACAAAGGTCCTGCTGACCTCTGGGGGTTTCTGAATTCGTTTAAAGACTCAAGAGTCAAGTGAAACTATTCAAAGCTGCAGAGAACAGGGGAACAGAGAGAGAGCTAATGTTGGATATTTGCTGTATGATGAGAAACTTCCCTAGAGCTTCTTCTGTGCTTGTCATTCTTAATGCAACCCAAGAGATAAATTATTACTGTTATCTTCATCTTTAGGGATATGGAAACTAAGAGGCAGTGATGCTAAGACACTTGCTCATGTCATATGAAGAGTTATTGTAGGACTGGGGTTTGACTCCATATACTAAGACCTTAACCCATTAAGTGAAATGTTAAAGGCTTTCTGAGTAGAGAAATGGGCAGTCCATGGACCTTTTGCTGGAAGTGGTTAATTGCTTGCAACATCTCTGTGATACTTTTCCTCAAAGGGAGAGAACAAGGAATATTTAAGAACAATATCTTTCATGTGTGCTGGGTTTTTTTTTTGTCTCCTATGCAAAGTGACTTACATTCTGGTTAGGTATTTATTATATTTTATTTATTTATTTATTTATTAGTTTTTTATTACATATTTTCTTTATTTACATGTCATATGATTTCTCCTTTCCCAGTTTCCCCTCCAAACAAAAAACAAAAACCAAAAAACAAAAAACAAACAAAACAAAACAAAAAACAAGAAAAAAAACCCTGTTGCCTCCCTCTTCCCCCTGCTTGCCACCCCAAACTCTTTACTTATTGGCCCTGGCATTCCCCTACACTGGGGCACAGAACCTTCACAGGGCCAAGGGCCTCTCCTCCCATTGATGACTGACTTTGCAATCCTCTACTATACACATGCTGCCAGAACAATCAGTCCCACCATGAATAGTCCTTGGTTGGTGGTTGAGTCCCTGGGTACTCTGAGGGTACTAGTTAGTTCATATTGTTATTCGTCTGGTTGGGTATTTTAAACAACTGAGCAGTGAGATTATAGGGGAGCAGGAAGAGAAGGAAGCAGGGTTGCAGGAGAGATCTGATAGAGTTGCATGTTTGCTCAAGGATGCTGATCAGCCTTCACAATTTCTTGCCCCTGATTCTCAGGGAGCCCCAAAACAAAACAAGTTAATACCATGTTCAGTGTATGCACACGTGTATACACACACACACACACACACACACACACACACACACACACACACCAGCATGCAGGCAAGCCAAAAGACCATCAACTATGAGGAAGCAATAGAACCTATGGCTAGTGCTAATGACACAATTTTATGGAAACCACCTACATGAGAAAGAGATTTTAATATTTCCAAATTGTTGAATGCAAATAACTTTCACGTGCACTTATAATTATAGTGCATTAAAAACTAGAATGAAATATGGAAGACTTGCATTAATTTCTTAGAAGACCGTGTGTTTAAAAGCACTAATATAGCCAGGTAAATCCTTATCTACCTTCTTGTAGTAATATCTAAATTCTTGTAGGAAAGAAACAAAAAAATCTCACCTGCATTTATTGACTTGAAATCCCATCATTTACTTCATTCATTGTCTTATGATTTGATATCTGATTCTCCTTGAAAATTGATTCTATATAAGTCAATGACCACTGCATGAAGAGAAATATCTGTAACTACAAGTTATGAAAGCTAAAATATCTGTAACTATGAAAGCTAAAATAATACCAAAGGTATTTAGATTCACCTTGGTTTACCTATTGAAAATGAACTGATTTTTTTTAATGAATTCTTTGAGAATTTCTTTGAGAATGTGTTATTTTAGTAATATTTACTCACCTTATGCAACTCCTTCCAGATCTACTCCACAATTCCATACCCAAACTATTTTGAGTCCTCATTTTTTTTTAAAACACATAAAATTAAATTAGTGCTGGCTGCATACTTTTAGGTATCTGGCCATCTACTGAAATTTTTATTGACATACCAAGATCCACACATTTAACCAATATAAGCTATCCTTTTCCTGGTAGCTATTACCAGGACCTTCTCAGCTAGGACTGAAACTTCATGACCGCTCCCCACTTCTATGCTGGGATTGTGTATGTCTTAAGTTTGTGTAGGTCTTGTTTATGCTGTCATAACTACTATGAGATCATATTGACAAGTGCCGTGTTGTGTCTAGAAAACATGCCCTGTAGTCATCTAATGCCTCTGGCTTCTGCAGTTTTTCCACCCTTTTCCTACAATGATCCCCTAGTCTTGGGAGGAGGGGATGTGACATACATGTCCCATTTAGTGCTAAGTACTCCACAGTCTCTTATCTGCACATGGGCCAATTGTGAATCTCTGTGCTAACTAACATTTATTGTAAGAAAAATTTTGCTGATGAAGTTTTAGAGATGCACTAGTCTATGGCTATAAGGATTACGTCTTAGGAGTCAGTTTATCACTATGTCTTTTACTAGAGTAATAATAGTAGATTCTCCCCCTAGGAGATGAGAGGCCTATGACTTATGCTGCCACAGGTTTTTGGCCCCAATAATTATGCTAGGTATGGGTTTCATTTTGTGAAACAGGCTCTGAATCCAATCAGAAAGTTTTGGGGGACTCCTGTAATGTTTGTACCCCTTTGCACACCTCTGGCCAAATTTTATCAGATAGACCATTACTTATAGCTTCTAGGGTTCACAGCTGGATGGAAATGATGCTTATTTTTCTTCTGGTAGTATGTATAGCACCTTATATCACTATGAAAGCCAACCAGTATGGGATGAAGCTTCCAGGTCAAAACCAGCTTGAATTCTCTATGTTCTCTGAGTCCACTATGTGTGGTCTTTAACAATAGGCCCTTAGTGTCAAGTTCTGAAGGCTAATCAAGAGCAATGGCAACAGTTTATAATGTTGAGGCATCTATATGGTGTCACTGAAAAATAATTCCAATAAAGACAATCCATTCCTGGCATTGGACTATTGGTTTGTCAGCCTGTGGTATCTACTAAGGACATAGTTTTCCCATTACAAAATAACTCCTTTTAAACTCTTTGTGCATGTGTGTGTGTGTGTGTGTGTGTGTGTGTGTGTGTGTGTGTACTCAAAGTAATTGTAACAGCATGCATAAACATGTGCAAACCCAAGTCAGACAAAATTCTAGAATAGAGAGGAGATATCATGTTTGAGCTATGGTTTCTTTGACTGTGATGAAACACCATGACAAAAAAGCAAGTTGGAGAGAAAAGGGTTTATTTGGCTTACACGTCCATATCATTATTAATCATCTAAGGATGTCAGGACAGGAACTCAAACAGGCTAGAAACATGGAGGCAGGAACTTATATAGAGGCCATAATGAACTGTTCCTTACTGGCTTCCTCCTCGTGGCTTGGTCATAGAACACGGGACCACCAGCCCAGAAATTGCACCACACAGAATGGGCTGGGCCATTCCCCATCAATCACTAATTAAGAAAATGTCTACAGCCAGATCTGAAGGAGGTATTTTTTTCAATCGAGTTTCCCTTTTTCAGATAACCCTAGACTGTGTCAAGTTGATATGAAAACTATCCAGCACAGATGGTCATAAAGGCCCACTCCCAGTAAAGGAGTTGCTGGTAATTGATAGGTGACAGGAGAGGAGGAGTACATTTTCTTTAAGGGCAAGGTCATTGAATTCCTACGTATTTCATTGTTTATATAATATTTTTGCATTAATGGCTTTCACATAATGTTTCCTTTAAGTCTTTAATGTTAGTTGTCTTTCCCTGTATTCCCTGTCCAACCCATCATTCCCATCCTTCATCTATTTAACCCTTAATGTTCCATTATTTTCTTTTTGCCCTTTGTGGTGCTGTATGATATCTTTACTCCCTTAAAAGCCCCTGCCCCAGCTGATGGCTCCTACAAATGTACTGACCTCTGTGGTTATTCCAAGTGAAGCACACATCTAGAAATTTAACACTAATATCCACTTAGAAGTAAAAGAAAACCTGTGACATTTGTCTTTCTGGTACAGGGTTATGCCACTCAGACTGGTTGTTTCCAGCTCTAACTATTTACCTTGTAAGTTCTTAATTTTATTTTCCTTAAAAACTAGATAATATCTTCTTATATAAATGCATATATTTTATATGCAATTTATTTATCCATTGATAGACATCTAGACAGTTTCCATTTGCTGGCGTTTTAAAGATTCATCACAGAGGAGTTACCATTTCAATCTTTGGGTTTCAAACATTGCAAAAATATAAGCTAATAATATATATATATATATATATATATATATATATATGTTGATTTATGATGTATTCATGTCAGAATTTCTGGATCTTCATGTTCTAATCTAGTGTAGCACTTTATACCCTCATCAAGCATTGTTTCTGTAGATAAGATTGAAACTACTAATATGTTTGTAATAAAATAGTTGACAGGATATCAAATTGATAAATTGCTAAATTAATTACTTTCTCAAATTCTGAATGCATAAACAAGTAAAAAATGAATAAAACACACCAAATCTGTTGATTCAAGTTAGATAAAGACAGTAGTGTAAAATAGTTAATTCTACCTAAACAGTACATGATCTTATCCTAATGTGTATAATTTAAAAAGTTTTTCACTTACCTGAAGTTAAGTAGGGAAGAAGAAAATGACATTGGAATCTTCTTAAGTGTAAAATCATCCACTCATTATGGGAAAAGTATGCCATATAACAGATTTCATCTATATTTAGACATTTTATTGGTATCCTGGTACATGCAAACTTGCAACAACAACAAAACTACTGATTTTTATTTTTATGGTTGAGTCAGAGCATGGTAACTTCTGTAACAACCTTCTCATCAGGGCTGAGTGTTTTACTACAACAAAAATTACGTCTTTCTAGTTTATTGTTGGCTGTTCTTGATTGGGACAGTCCTCTACAAGGTAACTAAGAATGCATTCATTCCCCATGCTCTTACAGAAAAGATGCCTTTTCTTTCTACAATACATGATGTCAAAGTTTTGCTGCCACTATACTGCTTGTATAATGATGAGGATGTTAAGAGGGCAGGCACACAACCTGCCCTCCACACATTCTTTCCTTAGCTTGGAAATGGCAGTGGGGAGCTTATACTCACATTGCACTGGCTCGGTGATGGATTCAAAGAGATCCAGACTACGGGGGCTCACCTTGTTCTCAGAAGGACGGGATCTATTTGGACATCTTTGTGTTACCCTCTGTGACAGGGCTGGATAAGATATGCCAAGAAACTATAAAGGCAATTTTCTGGTCATTATATTTTTAGAAGATTTTTCTAAACTAAAATACATATATGCTTTGCTTTAACTTTGTAGAGTAAGATGAAATGGCCATGGCAACATTCTGCTTGGTAAAATAAATGCCTTAAATATCTTCTGAAATGGATTTTTTTTAAAAAAAAAATTACCAAATCTCAGAAAATACTTCATCTTTTATGATGGAACGCTAGCAGCTATGTCTCAGAGTTGCCAAAATACTGAAGCAGGAGAGCACTTAGATGAGTGATCAGTTTGGCAAGTATGTAAAGCTTTTCCTTAGATTTCAATTGTGTTACACTTTCATAACCCCAAGTATTAATTTAACTAAAATACAGAATGACATTGCTGCAGACTTTAGCTTAAAGCACAAATCATTGTATTTTTAAACCAAAACCAAAGTGAAACAAAACCTTAACTCTAAATTTCTCAAGTTATATAAAATTAAAGTTAGAAAAGAAAATAAGAGGAGCTTAGGATAGATGGTCTCATTCTCAGGGAAAATATTTACCTGCTCCCCCACCCTGTCTTCAGCAGAACTTGATGGTGATGTAAACTCAAGCTTCTCCATGAGACTTGGTCATATGTGCTTAAGAATTGGTGAGTTAATTAGTAAATCTGGAGTTCAGATCATTGTGGTGGTAGTATGTTCCTGTGGATTATAAACTTGATGGAAATTGGATACCATGAAATATGAGCTGTGTGTAATTACTCCCACCTGCTGGGTAAAATCTTTATTACATGGATGTTACATTTGACTTGCATCATGGGGTAAGATAGAATTCAATGTGACCCACCCATATCCCCTGCTTGTAGACATATTCTTTCATGGTGGCTCAACTCGAACAAGAAACCAGAGGCAATGTCCATCATATGAATGAAAGGAGAAATACTGCTCCTTTAAGATCAACAAAAATGAAAATGTACATTTTAGGGCCAGCAGATTCACCAGATTTACACTGTAGCTAGTTCAGCAAGTAGGGCAATAAGACCAATAAGCAAGGCTTCCTGACAGAACGGTCCTCAGCTCTAACTTTTGAGAGCTTGTTTTTGATTATTGAATGCACTGCACATTTCCTTCTTTGACCCTTCTTGGTGTATGGGGGAAGATTGACATTAGAAACAGGAGTAAGCTTCCAGCTCTTGAGGGCTCTGTTAGGGATTTCAGGAGTCAGCACAGCCAGAACACAGTCATTCTGTAGTGAGTAGTTCTGCAGGAAAAAGTAGGCCTTTGTTCTTTAGTTATTGCAAAATTTCCTGTAGGTATTAGATCTTCCCAAAGCACTTATAACATCAATGTATTACCATGGTAGTAGCTGCTTTAATCTTTGTTAGGAAGAGAAAGAAATATAGGAAAAGCTTTTAGAAAGGAAGGAGGAAAGGAAGGAAGAGAGAGAGAGAGAGAGGGAGGGAGGGAGGGAGGAAGGAAGGAAAGGAAGGGGAGGGAAGGAAAGGGAGAGAGGAAGGGTGGGAAAGAAAATGGTTTAGTTTTGTTTTATTTTGAATTCTTCATTGCCTCTATCCCACAACAGAAGTCTTGCAAGTTCAGGAAATCTGATGTTAGTGTTTTGTCCTCAAGAATTAGAGTCATTGTCTTTAGTTGCCTATGGTTGGGAACATCTTCTCAGTATGGAATTTTATGACTCCTCCATTTTAACTGTTCCCTCAGCCCTGGGGAAAGCAAAAGTACTTACCTGAGGAGCAAAATGTGTTGAGTCAGGAATGTAACTCACTTTAAGTTTCTCAGGCCTTGAGTTTGACTGTTATGTCATTGACGAAGCTGTGTCCTCTGCTTTTTGGCAACAGAAATAGGGAGAAATAAAGAATAATGTATAGTTTATGAGCTGCTAATAAAAGTTCCTTTTAACTGACTCTGTGGCTTCAGTTTAGTGTGTGTGTGTGTGTGTGTGTGTATCTCTGTGTGTACAAATTTATGTATGAACATTTCATTCTTGTTTTTATTACCCTGTGGTTCCCCTCACATCTTAATACTTATTTATTCTGTCTTCTTTGGTGTCTCCTTTTTCTTTCTCTATCAATGTGACCTATAAGTATATTATCAACTGTAAGCACCATGAGAGATACCAATTTCATATTTCTATTTGCCTAAAATAAATTATCTCAACCAATGGAGAAGTAGAATTTATCTCTATTCTACGCCTACCTTGAATCTGGAGGACTTCCTGTCAAGAAAATGATCTCTTGAAATTTTTATGGTCCTGCTATCTTCATGGAGCACAGTGATTGACAAACTGTCCCAGCTACCCTGTGTATCTAAGCTGCTGTTCCTTGCTCGTTTTACCAGACAGGAAATGTCAATCCTCTAGACCAGTGTTTCCCAGACAGATTTTACTGGACAATAATGTCACCAGGAGAAAAATGAAGATACTGGTATATGGGTTTTTTTTTTTAATTTAATGCTCTTCACACCTGCCATTTAAAGATAATAATCTTAAATTTCTTAATACTTTGAAGAGCTATTATGTACCCTCACCATGATTGAACTAAAAAGGTAAATTTTTTGAATGATAGTCCAAAAGTGAGTTGAATGTATTAACTGATTGAAAGATCTAAAAGGGCCAGTAGTGAACTCTAAGCTCACTGTTTAAGCATAGGCATAGAAAAAAATCAGATAAAATAGATTTCACACTGCCTCCCCATACTTCTATCCAAGTAAGCAAAGTGGGGTTAGTAACATAAATATGAGATGCAGCCCCTATTCTTGTGTAGAGGGACATTGAAGGGACTAAGGTATAAATAATCCATATCAGGATACAGGTGGCGGTAACTGCTAATAGAGAAACAAGACAGAGCAATCAGAGGGCAGAGAAAGGAGGGACTGTCTGTACTGGAAGAATTTTAAAAGGGGCCACATTTGTGTGGAATCATGTGTTTTTGTGATTACTTGATTGCTGTTCCCTTTCTTGGCTACAGCAGAAGCCCTGTGATGTCATCAGATGTGTGAACCTCTCTAACGTAGCCCTTAGCATCACACCTGCTTTGTTCTAGCAGACCACAGACTTCTTGAGTAGTGGAGTGCTTACCACATATGCTATGAAGGCCACTCAGAAATGGAAGCGTCCTTCATTGCCTTTAAAACATCTGAGAGCAGAAGGTTTTCGGACTTGGCAGATGTGTTTGGTCAGTTAATGATCACAGATGGTCATAGCAACCGACTTCACTCTGAAATGGAGTAATTTTATCCTCACTCAGTTTTTCCTTAGGCAAGGGGTTGGATGCCATATTTATCGAGACATCCACTTGGAAGCGAATGTCATGCCGTGAAGAGCCATTATAGATGAACTTTACAGCTGCATGCCAAATAATGACTTAAGCTGGGCAAATGCTTACTTAAAGGGCTGATTTAATTCATTTTGCTTGTTCTGTTCATGTACTACTTGGGGAAGGGGGAGGATGGGAAGGCAACACTCTGTTTTGGCCCTTTGTTTTGGAAGCTAGTAATTATTTGCAGAGCTCAGTGGGTACTGTGTTTAGCTCACACCTGGAAACAGAATTCTGGGATAGACAGTAGCCATGATAATATTTATACATCTCCAGATACTACTTTGCCAATTGAAATGCAGACATACGTAGAAATGGCCTCAGTATCAGCCCCTGGCTTTTTTTAATGCTTTCCTTGGCTCAAAAAATTCTTTTTATTTTTCTCCCTTCTTCTGCTGTCAACACTGTCTCAACAGTGAGTTATATTTTCTGGTGACATCAGAGGAAACAGAGTTAAAGGTGTCAGCTTGGCAAGAGTTGCCACTTACGACAGATTTGTGACAAGCTGCATTTTTTTTTTAAGACAATTTCCATCTTGAGTGATGAAGGATCCACAGTTGGGAAGACAATGTGGACCTCCCTTGATGGAAATGATTCTATGTCTCATTGAGCTGCTGTTGCTTCAGCACTGAAAAGAAGGGGCCTGTGATCTTTGAGTAATCCTTCCTTACAGTGTTAATGCATTGCCAGAGCTGATTGCCAGGACGCAGAGATAATAGAGGTTTTCCTGGTACTAAAGTCAGAGCGGGTTTCAAATCCATTAAGTTTAATGGTTTGTATCATGATTGGCTGTGACTGATGAAATAACCAAACGAACAATTCATGGATGACTTAGAGAAAAAGACTGTCCACTATCACAGTGGACGGTGGTAAACTATGGCTGTTTTTCATTGTGAAGCGCAAGTTTCCCCCTTTATTCTGCAGCTAGATCAGCGTGCAGCCAACGGGTTAAGGTGAAAGCTGTGATGCTGGCAAAGGTTTGAAGCATTTACAATGAAGGGTTTGAACTTGGCAGGTTTTCCGTTGTTCCCCCACCCCCCCAATATGAAAGGTTCTACATATTTTATTAGTGAACCAACCAGCTTGCTCATGTGGAACAGGTAAAAAAGCAAGTCTGATGGCCAATTTAGACATGACCAGATCTCCAGAGGTTACAAAAAATGTTCAGCTCCATCTGGTAGGAGAGATGGATGGCCATGACTCAGCAGAAGCACTTGGTCATGCCGCTGTGTGTGAATCCCTATAGACTGAGCTTGTTCCCAAAGTTCTTCCCTTGGAGTCGTTCCCAATTTAGTTATCAGTTTTCAACTAAATCCATCGGGGAATCGGTCAGGTTTGCTTGTGTTTCTTGGCCATGACTCAATTCTGAAAGTCTGGTGAGAAGATTCTGGAGGCCCAGTCAGTTATCCAGCCAATGATGGCAGAAAGAAGAGGAGCTGTAGTAACTTATATGTTAATCTAAATGTATAGCTAAGCAATTCAGGGTAATAAAAATACAACCACAGAGCTGGGCAGTGGTGGTGCATGCCTTTAATCACAGCACTTGGGAGGCAGAGGCAAGCAGATTTAAACAGAGAAACCCTGTCTCGAAAAACCAAAATAAACAAACAAACAAATAAATAAAATACAACCACAGAAAGGCAGGTGTTTACATTGAAACTCAATGCCCTATTCATGTCCTTTATGATCCAACAAAAGTATAAAATTTCAGTTAAGAGTAAAAGATGCCACTTTATGGTGTCTAAATCTAAATGGAAGTGCTATATTTATTTACTCTTTACCCTTAGGGTCTAGAGAAATACCTAACCCAATAACAAGAACTTAATGTACATGTATATTGGTGAGTGGTGACTCTGTAACCCATCATAGACGAGCTGGCTCTGTTTCATTTCTGCCCTGGTCGACGTACTTTCAGAAAAAAAAAAAAAAAAAAAGAGAGAAGAAAAAAATGATCTCAAAATCATTCAACATTGATTGATATTCTTCCCAGAGCTCTCTTTTTTTTTTCACATAGATGGCTTCCTGGGGAAAACAACACAGGGATCCATGGCTGTCACAGTCAATGATAGGTTTGGGATATGATAAGATGAAGAAAATGGTTAAATATAAGAGTAGATGCTTTGTAAGATAGAATTTGAAATAATGGCTCTCAGCAGTAGAATTTTGACAGGAACACATGATGAGAAAATATAATCTCCTCCCCATTGATGGTATCTGGTACAAATTGAAAAATGAATTGAACAACACAGCAGAATGTGCATTCTACAGCCTCTAGAATAACCCCCAAGTGACATGCAGTGATCTTTGAAACCTTCATCTCCCTCTCTTCAAACAGTTAAAATCAGTTGGGGGATGAGAAGCAAGTAATAAATTGGTTATATTATTTGTAAAGTAAATATATGTTTGATATATGTAGAAAATTCTCTGTCTATTGTATATAGAGAATTCTTTTTATTTGCATGTACTATGCATCTATACAGAGAGAGAGAGAAGAAGGAGAAAGATAGAAAAAAGAAGGGCTTTTTAATCTAATAATTTCATTTAAATAATGATACCTCCCCCAGCCCATACTCAACAGTGCTGCATTACTGATTTGCTCATCATTCTAACAAAAACTCAGTTTCTAATATGTGACTCATCTACAAAATAAAAATCAGAAGCACTGACATCATGGAGGATAAACAAAAATGTAACCCCAATCATGTAGATCTAATCTGAGAGATCAGGTAAACCTCCCCCAGAATGGTATGAATTCTAGATATTCAGTGCAGGAAAACTAACAGACTGCCTATCACACATCATGCATTAGGTTATGGTGCTACTAATGCCTTGCTCTTTGTCCCCTGGGGCCTGGGTCTGCTTGTGTTGTCAGTCTCATTTGGCTAGATGCATAGAGCCCTGTATGAGTGCTTAGTTTGCATTAGGTTAGCCCCATTCGTGTCAAGCTCCAGAGCAGCATGTGTGTGGAAGGAATTTAGCCTTCTACTGTGAAATCCAAGGTCTCATTCTTTGAGCTATGATACAGTGAAGAAAGCAGTTAAATAGAGAACTTCATATCTTCTAAATTAGAAATTTAAATAGTGAGATAAAGATAATGCATTTTGACAGTTAACCAAGAATATAAATTTTTGAAAGCAAGATTTTTTTTATCATAAAATCCATGGACAAGGAAATTTGTGATAAAGGGCCATTTTTATGGGAACAAGGAAGCCACTGACTTCTCTCTCAGTCTCTCCACAAATTTCTGTTCAAAACCCACCCTATCTGTCAGGACCATCTGGGTCAACTAGCCCTTCCATACCCCTTTGCTCTTCTCTATCACCCATACTTTTATGGGACTTTACCACAAGATATATTAAGTGTCTTCCTTTGCTTGTTTGTTCTTTCATTCTATAGCATACACTTCATCAAGGGCGGAGCTCCTTAAGTTATCCCCTGTGTTAGTCTGTTTTCTATTGCTATTACAAACTATCTCATGCCTGTTACTTTATTTTTAAAGCATTTGTTTAGGTTATGGTTCTAGAGACTCCTGGGCATGGTATGAGTATTGACTTTCCTCTGGCGAGAACTCCATGGCAGATGGTATCTTAGGAAGAGCACACACAACACAGAGAGATCATAGAATATACATGGAGGGACCAGTAGCATCCTCTTACAGGCCCACCTCTTGAAGGTCCTGCTATCTGTTAACGCTGAGGAGTGAGAACCAAAGCCCAAACACATGAATCCTTGGATCCACTGAAAGCCTAGATGAGGTGTGGAGCTTCCTACATAAGACCATGAGGCGTTTTCCTGAGTGGGCCTGTGATCCCTTGCACCTTGTTTCTGTGATTACATAGACTACAGTTTTCTGTGGCCAGTGCTACTGTTACTGACATGGGTGACCTTGGGAGAAAAAAAAAGCTGCTTGTATGGGTAAGTAGATGTTAGAGCTGATTCTAATATTGCATGCTTTCCTGTAAGGAAGCAGCCTAGGTGCTTGGTAGGCACACACACACACACACACACACACACACACACACACACACACACACACACACACAAATACCACCCTGGTCACATGGCCATGTGAGGTCTAACTGTGTAGAGACTCCTGATTTCTCCCTTAGAGGGGTCTCAGAAGAGCTCCCTCTGCTCAGGTGGTCTTCTCTAGGCACCAAATCATGGTAAAAATATATAATTTCCCATGAGACAATTTCTCTAATTTGCTTTTTCCTAGAGCTGTCTATGAAAAGATAGTGAAACGCTGTAGTGATGAAAAGCTCATATTTGTGATGCATGAAAATGAAGGCTATAATGATTTGAGAACAGAGTCAGTCGACCAAAAGAAAATAAAGCCCCCTACTGCTAGCAAGTAGGGGCTCATTTGGCTTAGGAATTCTATGGTTGAACTTTTAGAAGCTAAAGATTTGATGATGAGTTGCCAGAAAGAAAGGGGTGGAGGATAAGCACATATAGTTGAAAAGTCATTGAAATTAGAAGGTCAAGTGTGGTTGGAAATATGGTTAGAAGATAATAGAAATTTGATATCTGATTGCCTTCATGTAATTCTAAATTAAGGACATATTTTTACTCCAATGATACAATAAATTTCTTTTCCTATTGAAATGAGAGGAAACTAAGGAAAATATAAAGCAAGCTGGAATGACTTTTCTTACCTTTTGTTATACGTTGAATTGCATGCTTTCTCAAAGAAATGTTATTGTTTAAACCCAGAGTATCACTGACTGTAACTTTATCTAAAAACAAAGTCTTTGTGTGGAAACTAGTTGAAGTAAGGTCATTTAGGAGTAAAAACATCATATTAAATATTCATGATATCTTTATAAAAAAGAATGAGGGCCATGAAGAAGACACTCAATAAGAATGCCATTTATAGGCAATGGTAGTTACAAGAATAATGTCTACAGAAGCCTAGGAGAGACAAAACAGAAGGAAGGTGACCCTACTAACATTTCTACTTCAGACCTCCATGCTCTAGGAACTATTAGACAATACAATTTTGCTGTTTTAAGCTCAATGTGTGTTATACCATGTTAAGCTATTCATGAGAAAGCAATACATATTCCTAGACTAAGAGAAGAAAAGTCTGAGTTAAAACATAGAGTGGAATTGACAGCTTCTCATTACTGGCCATGTCAGAGAACATGGAAGGGTTGTGATTTTCTAGAAGCTTGTGGGTTCCTGCTCTCCCTTGTTGGGAAGAAGTATGCCAGTGCTAGCAGTGAAAAAGCAGAGTTAAGACCAGCAGGTCTGTACTATTGCCTCCTCTGCCCAGAAGTCTAGGAGAGATAAGGCAGAAGCAAAGTGAGCCTGCTAACACTTTTATTTCAGATTTAAACATTAGGCTCACTTTACAAACCAAGAGGCTGGCTAGAATGAGTCCTGGCTCTAGAGCAGTCAGACAGATTTCAGGGTCATTTTCAAATGCATTACTTAAAACTAATCACTCCCCTGTTTTTCAGACATGACATCAATGCCTAAAAATCGGATTATTGCATTTTCATGCTTTGGCAACAGCCAGCTTTGTGTCCTATGAGCTTCACCTAATTTAGGGGTAAAATGACGACTAAAGAAAGAAGCTATCATGGCTGGACCTCATCCTGGCCAATCAGGAAAGTGAACCAGAAAGGTTAGACATTGAAGGCCTCTCTAGGCAACTGAGCAAGATTCTGCCACAAAGTAGACCCTACAGAAAGGGCCAAGGATGCAGTTCCACAATAGGATGCTTGTTTAGCATCCTTAAGACTCTAGGTTCAGTCTGTAAAACCATGGAGGGGATAATGTTCATCAAAGACAGAGATGATGATGGTATTTCTCTCCCTATACTAACAAGCCAGTGCCTCTGACAAATGTTTATTCTCAGCATACTATGGGTGCTTCCCTATTTCCCTCTCAGTGAGAATCAGAGATGACTGAAAACTTCTGTCTGGTGTAATTACATTTTTCACAGTGACCACCACACAGTTTCTTCAATTGACAAGTTATCTTGTTAATCAAACTATTTTCTTGGCTCCTGTGAGTAAAGTTTTGTTGAGAGGATGGTTCTGGAAGGGGAAAATTGGTATTTTTTTTTTTGATGTAAAGGCTACCCAATGTCTCTGTCATTTCTGGGGACAAGGCAGTATATAGACAGAGCATAGAAGATACAAAGAAATTTCTTGTAAATTTATATATTTTGAAATTTAGAATGTTTGGTAAATTCTTCAATATTAAGTTGGGGGTTTTAAAGTTTTAAATTTATCAAAATTGATCATTTGATGTTAAAAATGTCTGAGTCTTCACAGCTTTTTGTATAAGCTGGCTGATGCAAATGGCTTTGTAAGACACCTGAGCTGGTAGGGCCTTTCATCTTTTAAGCCATTGCATGTGGTACCCTGGACAAGATAGGGAAGAGGAAAACGAAGCAATATGTACAGCAGCTTTTGTTGGGTTGGGCACAGTGGTAGGATGTTCTACCTGTGTTATTCAATAAACAGACATCAATTAATACTATTTATTAGATAGAAAACCGGGTATATTTAATTTAACAAATTTAATATTTTTATATAGAATGTGGATGCATTTATGTACATATATATATGGAGAAAAAGAGAACATTATCTAGAAAACAGTATTAATCAATGCTATATTTAGAGTTCTTTTTTGTTGTTGTTGTTTTGTTTGTGTGTGTGGTTTTTTTTTTT
>NW_022196905.1:173363907-173365351 GCF_008632895.1 Mastomys coucha | reverse complement strand
GTCCTGGAACTCACTCTGTAGACCAGGCTGGCCCCAAACTCAGAATCCACCTGCCTCTGCCTCCCAAGTACTGGGATTAAAGGCATGCACCACCACTGTCTGGCTATATTTTGAGTTCTAAGCATTTATGGAATTGTTTTTCTGTTTTTGTTTTTACTTCTAAAATAGAAACTCAGTAAAAACTCATTTTTAAAAGCAAGCTTAAACTGGTGCATGTGTCCAATTAACAAACATATATCTTCAGCAGACATTGGAAAATTCGATAATAACAGACATATACAATTGGTAGACATTAGAAGATAGTCATTGGTTAACTGTTCCTTCAGTCTCTGTTTCATCTTTGTCCCTGCACTTCTTGTAGTCAGGACAAATTAGAGGTTGAAAGTTTTGTGTATATGTTGGTGTCCTTATCCTGTCACTGAGAGTCCTACAGGAGGTGGCCACTTCAGGTTCCATATCCCCCACTGCTAGAAATCACAGCCAAACACTAGATGGAGATTAGAATGTCTTATGGAAGAGGTGAAAGAAGATTTAAAGACCCAGAAAGGATAGGGACTCCACAGGAAGACCAACAGAGTCAACTAATCTGGACAGTTAGGGGCTCCCAGAGACTGAATTGCCAACTAAAAAAAGCATGCAGGGGCTGGATTTAGGCCCCCTGCACATATGTAGCAGGTGGGCAGCTTGGTCTTCATGTAGGTCCTCCATCAACTGGAGCAGAGCCTGTCCCTGACTCTGTTACCTGCCTGTGGATCCTGTTCCCCTAACTGGGATGTCTTGTCTGGCCTCAGTGTGAGAGGATGGACCTAGTTCTGCACAGAGTCGGTTGGTACCAAAGGAGAACTTCCCCCTTCTCAGAGGAGAAGGGAAGAGGGGATGGAAGCAGGGGCTATATGAGGAGGGTAGTGGAAGGCAGGGAGAGCTGCCATCTGAATGTAAAGTGAGTAAATATACAAACCAAAGGAAAAATAGTCAAGATCTCAATGTTTATCTTAGTTAGGTTTCTATTGCTATAACAAACACCATGACTAAAGCAACTTGGGGAGAAATGGGTTTATCTGGCTTATACACATCCCAGGTCTATCTTTCTTATAAAACAAAAAAAAATTTAATTAAAATGTAACTTATAATTTCCCGTTCCATTCCTTCTTCTATTCTTTTCCATGTTTCTGCCTGCCTGTCTCCCTCTCAAATTCCTGGCCACTTTTTCTTTGTTATTGTTACATATATATGAATAAATACATAAATGCAATCTGTTCAATACTTTTGGTGTTATGCATATGTAACTTTTGTATTTAATAATTAGTTAGAGGTTCATCCATGGAGAAAACTTTTTCTCCCACTCTTAGTATTCCTTTGATTTGTTTTGTTGTAGAGGTTTGGGCATTTGGTTTTCTTTTCTTTCTTTTCTTTCTTTCTTTCTTTTTTTTTTTTTTTTTTTTTT